>NC_134486.1:422506460-422508960 GCF_040206685.1 Ascaphus truei
GTGTAGATATGTATATGTATGTGTGTGTAGATGTGTGTGTCTGTGTGTGTGTGTAGATGTAGATGTGTGTGTGTAGATGTGTGTGTAGATGTCTGTGTGGATGTAGGTGTGTGAGTGTGTGAGTGTGTAGGTGTGAGTGTGTAGGTGTGAGTGTGTAGGTGTGAGTGTGAGTGTGTAGGTGTGAGTGTGTAGGTGTGAGTGTGTAGGTGTGAGTGTGTAGGTGTGAGTGTGTAGGTGTGAAGGTGTGTAGGTGTGAGTGTGTAGGTGTGAGTGTGTGTGTGTAGATGTGTGTGTGTGTGTAGATGTAGATGTGTGTGTGTGTCTGTGTGTGTTTAGATGTGTCTGTGTGTGTTTAGATGTGTGTGTAGGTGTAGATGTGTGTGTGTGTGTGTGTGTGTGTGTGTGTGTGTGTGTGTGTGTGTGTGTGTGTGTGTGTGTGTGTGTGTGTGTGTAGATGTGTGTGTGTGTAGATGTGTGTGTGTGTGTGTGTGTGTGTGTGTGTAGATGTGTGTGTGTGTGTAGATGTGTGTGTGTGTGTAGATGTGTGTGTGTGTGTGTGTGTAGATGTGTGTGAGTGTGTAGGTGTGAGTGTGTAGGTGTGAGTGTGTAGGTGTGAGTGTGTAGGTGTGAGTGTGTAGGTGTGAGTGTGTAGGTGTGAGTGTGTAGGTGTGAGTGTGTAGGTGTGAGTGTGTAGGTGTGAGTGTGTAGGTGTGAGTGTGTAGATGTGAGTGTGTAGATGTGAGTGTGTAGATGTGAGTGTGTAGATGTGGGTGTGTAGATGTGGGTGTGTAGATGTGGGTGTGTAGATGTGGGTGTGTAGATGTGAGTGTGTAGATGTGAGTGTGTAGATGTGAGTGTGTAGATGTGAGTGTGTAGATGTGAGTGTGTAGATGTGAGTGTGTAGATGTGAGTGTGTAGATGTGAGTGTGTAGATGTGAGTGTGTAGATGTGAGTGTGTAGATGTGAGTGTGTAGATGTGAGTGTGAGTGTGTAGATGTGAGTGTGAGTGTGTAGATGTGAGTGTGAGTGTGTAGATGTGAGTGTGAGTGTGTAGATGTGAGTGTGTAGATGTGAGTGTGTAGATGTGAGTGTGTAGATGTGAGTGTGTAGATGTGAGTGTGTGTGTGTGTGTGTGTAGGTGTGTGTGTGTAGATGTGTGTGTGTGTGTGTGTGTGTGTAGATGTGTAGATGTGTGTGTGTGTGTGTGTGTGTGTAGATGTGTGTGTGTAGATGTGTGTGTGTGTGTGTGTGTGTGTAGGTGTGTGTGTGTGTAGATGTGAGTGTGTGTGTAGATGTGTGTGTGTGTAGATGTGTGTGTGTGTAGATGTGTGTGTGTGTGTGTGTAGATGTGTGTGTGTGTGTGTGTAGATGTGTGTGTGTGTGTGTGTGTAGATGTGTGTGTGTGTGTGTAGATGTGTGTGTGTGTGTGTGTGTGTGTAGATGTGTGTGTGTGTGTGTAGATGTGTGTGTGTGTGTGTAGATGTGTGTGTGTGTGTGTGTGTGTGTGTAGATGTGTGTGTGTGTGTGTGTGTGTGTGTGTGTGTGTGTAGATGTGTGTGTGTGTGTGTGTGTGTGTGTGTAGATGTGTGTGTGTGTGTGTGTAGATGTGTAGATGTGTGTGTGTGTGTGTGTGTGTGTGTGTAGATGTGTGTGTGTGTGTAGATGTGTGTGTGTGTAGATGTGTGTGTGTGTGTGTGTGTGTGTGTGTGTGTGTGTGTGTGTGTGTGTGTGTGTGTGTGTGTAGATGTGTGTGTGTGTGTAGATGTGTGTGTGTGTGTGTGTGTGTGTGTGTAGGTGTGTGTGTGTGTAGATGTGAGTGTGTGTGTAGATGTGAGTGTGTGTGTAGATGTGTGTGTGTGTGTGTAGATGTGTGTGTGTGTGTGTAGATGTGTGTGTAGATGTGTGTGTAGATGTGTGTGTAGATGTGTGTGTGTGTGTGTAGATGTTTGTGTGTGTGTGTGTGTAGATGTGTGTGTGTGTGTGTAGATGTGTTTGTGTGTGTGTGTGTAGATGTGTGTGTGTGTGTGTAGATGTGTGTGTGTGTGTGTGTAGATGTGTGTGTGTGTAGATGTGTGTGTGTGTGTGTGTAGATGTGTGTGTGTGTGTGTGTAGATGTGTAGATGTGTGTGTGTGTGTGTGTGTGTAGATGTGTGTGTAGATGTGTGTGTGTAGATGTGTGTGTGTAGATGTGTGTGTGTGTGTAGATGTGTGTGTGTGTGTGTGTAGATGTGTGTGTGTGTAGATGTGTGTAGGTGTGTGTGTGTGTGTGTGTGTGTGTGTGTGTGTGTAGATGTGTGTGTGTGTGTGTGTGTGTGTGTGTGTGTGTGTGTGTGTGTGTGTGTGTGTGTAGATGTGTGTGTGTGTGTGTGTGTGTAGATGTGTGTGTGTGTGTGTAGATGTGTAGATGTGAGTGTGTAGATGTGAGTGTGTAGATGTGAGTGTGTAGATGTGAGTGTGTAGATGTGAGTGTGTAGATGTGAGTGTGTAGATGTGAGTGTGT
>NC_134486.1:422513960-422557080 GCF_040206685.1 Ascaphus truei
AGTTTAATTGGTGGATAGAATGAGTTCAGGGACTCGTGGAATTGTTTTAGGTTTTCTTCACCCTCTGTCCATATTATAAACAGGTCATCAATGTATCTGTAGTATTTGTAGGGTTTGTGGGGGCATGTAGTTAAGAATCTTTGTTCAAGATTTGCCATGAAAAGGTTGGCATATTGCGGTGCCATCTTGGTACCCATTGCCGTCCCCATTAGTTGTAGGTACATTTCCTTGTTGAAGCTGAAGTAGTTGTGTGTGAGGATGTATTCTATCAGTTTGGTAATTACATCAGCGCTGTATTTCTGATCCACGGGAGATGCTGTAAGGAAATGCAGGCATGCCTCAATACCATCCTTGTGGGGGATGTTGCTGTAAAGGGATTCTACATCCATGGTAACTAGCAGTGTGTTGGGTGGTAGTTGGTTGATGTTGTTAAGATTATTGAGAAAATCTGTGGTATCTTGTATGAAGCTGTTGGTGCTTCTGACTAAAGGTTTGAGGATATTCTCCACTAAGCCTGATATTTGTTCCGTGAGTGTCTCCATACCTGTTATAGTATGTCTGCCGGGGTTTCCTGGTTTGTGGATTTTGGGAAGCATGTAGAAGATCCCAACTCCTGGGTTGTCGGGTATTAGTTGCTTCAGTTGTGGCTGCAGGTGGTTAGGGAATGATTGAATAAGATTCATGAGTTGCTTTGTATATTCCTGGGTTGGATCATGCGTGAGTTTCTTGTAGTAGGTGTTGTCTGTGAGTTGTCTATTGCCTTCTTCTATGTATTTATTTGTGTTCCTAAGCACCACTGCGCCTCCTTTATCTGCTGGTTTGATGGTGATGTTGTGGTTGTTTCGCAGTTCCTTGATAGCAGATCTCTCCATGGGGGATAGGTTGTACATAGTTTATTTCTGCTGTGCTGATGCCAGTGAGGAAACTTGTGATCTGAAGCTCTGTATGTAGCTGTCTAGTTTGACGTTGCGTCCTGTTGGTGGTGTGAAATAGGTCGTCTTCTTCGTCTTCTTGTACTCTGTAATTATGGGGTTTCTCTCTTTTTTTGTGAAAATGTTCTTTCAGTCGTAGTCTCCTGAAGAATTCTTCTAGGTCTGAGAATAATTGGGTTTGGTCCAGTTTGGTGGTGGGACAGGATGTTAGTCCCTTGGAGAGAACAGAGATCTCAAGTTTAGAGAGTTTATAATCAGACAGGTTTATAACTCCCTGGCTGGCTCTGTGGGCTCTTCTGGGTAAAGGTTGTGTGTCTGTCTTGAAAAGTCAGTTGGGGTTTCTAGTTCTAAGTAGTTGTCCTGCTTTTTGTTGGTTTGAAATACCTTGTGTTGTGTCCATGGTCTGCAGTCATACTGAGAGAGCGCTCCGGTCCCGCCCTACCCCTCTTCCCCCCGTCCCACGCTTCCGCCCCCTCCTGTGCTTCCCCCCCTCTCTATATCTCTCTGTGACGCGCACTGAGCTCTCTTTCGCTCGCTCTCCTTTCTGTGACACGCACTGAGCTCTCGTTCTCTCTGTGACGCGCACTGAGCTCTCGTTCTCTCTGTGACGCGCACTGAGCTCTCTTTCGCTCGCTCTCCTTTCTGTGACACGCACTGAGCTCTCGTTCTCTCTGTGACGCGCACTGAGCTCTCGTTCTCTCTGTGACGTGCACTAAGCTCTCGCTCTCTCTCTCTGTGACGCGCACTAAGCTCTCGCTCTCTCTTGCTCTCTGTGACGCGCACTGAGCTCTCTCTCGCTCTCTGTGACGCGCACTGAGCTCTCTCTCGCTCTCTGTGACGCGCACTGAGCTCTCTCTCGCTCTCTGTGACGCGCACTGAGCTCTCTCTCGCTCTCTGTGACGCTCACTGAGCTCTCTCTTCCCGTCAGGATATGGCTCAGAGACACGGGGTGTGTCCCAGGAGATGGGCGCAGGAGTCACCTGCCAAAGCACCGAGTCGCAGAGCGTCAGTAGATAGCATCAGGAAAGCGCTGGCCACCAAAAGGAGACTCCCACAGGGGAGGGATAGCTCGAACCCGCTGAAGGAGGCAGAGGCACCATCCGTCCCAGAAGTTGTGACAAGGGACCTTCCCACCCGAAAGAAGAACCCCAGTCCCGAGACCCAGGAGATGGCTGCCATCAGCTCTGGGACAGACAGCAGTGATGAGGACACTGACAGTGAGGAGCTGGTTGGGTACCTTTCGGACACCTTGGTGAGCTCCGGGACAGAGTCTGAGAGTCACAGTGACACAGAGGGGGAGGAACAACCGCTTGACACTCCCAACCAGAGAGGTAACGGCAGCCACACACCTTCTACCCCCTACCAGAGAGGTAACGGCAGCCACACACCTTCTACCCCCTACCAGAGAGGTAACGGCAGCCACACACCTTCTACCCCCTACCAGAGAGGTAACGGCAGCCACACACCTTCTACCCCCTACCAGAGAGGTAACGGCAGCCACACACCTTCTACCCCCTACCAGAGAGGTAACGGCAGCCACACACCTTCTACCCCCTACCAGAGAGGTAACGGCAGCCACACACCTTCTTCCCCCTACCAGAGAGGTAACGGCAGCCACACACCACCTACCCCCTACCAGAGAGGTAACGGCAGCCACACACCTTCTTCCCCCTACCAGAGAGGTAACGGCAGCCACACACCTTCTTCCCCCTACCAGAGAGGTAACGGCAGCCACACACCTTCTACCCCCTACCAGAGAGGTAACGGCAGCCACACACCACCTACCCCCTACCAGAGAGGTAACGGCAGCCACACACCTTCCACCCCCTACCAGAGAGGTAACGGCAGCCACACACCACCTACCCCCTACCAGAGAGGTACCGGCAGCCACACACCTTCTGCTCAATAAACTGCCTTTGATAACAAGTGTGGGATCTGTCTTTATCTTCCCACTACCCCCCTCTCCATGGGATCTGTCTGTTTCCTCCCACTCCCCCCAACCACCCCCTCCCTGCGTGGGACCTGTCTTTATTGTCCCACTCTCCCCCTCTCCCCCTCTCCTGGGCATCTGTCTGTATCCTTCAACTTCCCCTTTCCCCCTTCGGGGGATCTGTCTCCTTCCACCCACTCCCCCCAACCGCCTCCCTCCATGAGATCTGTCTGCTTCCTCCCACCCCCCCAACCGCCCCCTCCTCCTGTGGGATCTGTCTGTATCGTCCCCTCTCCCCAGTCCGGGGGATCTGTCTGTATCCTCCCACCCCCACCTCTCTGGGGATCTGTCTGTATCCTCCCACCCCCCCTCTCCGGGGATCTGCCTGTATCCCCCATCCCCTTTCCGGGGATCTGTCTGTATACTCCCCCCCCCCCCCCCCTCCGGGGATCTGCCTGTATCCCCTATCCCCTTTCCGGGGATCTGTCTGTATCCTCCCACCCCCCCTCTCCGGGGATCTGTCTGTATCCTCCCACCCCCCCCTCTCTGTGGGTCTGTCTATATCCTTTCTTCCCCCCTCCTGAGTGGGATCGGTGTATATCCCTTCCCTTGCGGGATCTGTGTGTGGATGAAGGATCCAGAATTTATTTATTTATTTATAAAATATTTTACCAGGAAGTAATACAGTGAGAGTTACCTCTCGTTTTCACACATGTCCTGGGCACAGAGTAAAACAAATAATACATGGTTACAAATACAGTTACATAATGAGCAGGGTATACATTATATACAAGACATTGCGTGCACAGTTAGAGAAGATGTATATTATGAGCGTATGAAACAGTTACAGACCAGATTAAAGTGTGAGACAGCCTTAGATTTGAAAGAACTTAAGCTGGTGGTGGATGTGAGAGTCTCCGGTAGGTTGTTCCAGTTTTGGGGTGCACGGTTAGAGAAGGAGGAGCGGCCGGATTCTTTGTTGTCAGATCTCAGGTGATAAGTGCTGCATGTGGTAGGGGTGAGGAGCTTGTTCAGGTAGCTGGGGAGCTTGCCCATGAAGAATTTAAAGGCGAGACAGGAAAGGTGAACTTTGCGCCTAAACTCAAGTGATGACCAATCTAGTTCTTTGAGCATTTCGCAGTGATGTGTGTTGTAGTTGCATTGGAAAACAAAAGGGAATATTGAATTGTAGAGGGTGTCAAGTTTGCTAAGGTGGGTTTGAGGGGCCGAGCCATATACTATGTCTCCATAGTCAATAATTGGCATTAGCATCTGCTGTGCGATACGCTTTCTGACCAGGAGACTTAGGGAGGATTTGTTCCTGTAAAGTACCCCTAGTTTGGCATAGGTCTTGGATGTCAGGGCATCAATGTGCATCCCGAATGTTAAGTGGGAGTCAAACCATAAGCCCGGGTATTTAAAACTAGTGACAGGGGTTAGGGTGGTGTTAACGTTGGTTCTAATATGGAGCTCAGTCACTGGAAGCTTTAAAAATGTAGTCTTGGTCCCAAATACCATTGTTATAGTCTTGTCAGTGTTTAAAAACAGTTTGTTTTGGGAAATCCAGTTTTCGAGTCTCAAAAAGTCAGACTGAAGTATGTGTTGAAGGTCAGAGAGGCTATGGCTGTGTGCATATAGGATTGTGTCATCTGCATACATGTGTATTGAAGCTTCCTTACAAGCTGTGGGAAGATCATTAATGAACACTGAGAAGAGTAGGGGCCCCAGAACAGAGCCTTGTGGGACACCACAGGTGATATCCAGGGGGTTGGAGTTAGAGCCTGAGATGGACACATGTTGGGATCTTCCTGATAGGTAGGACTGAAACCAGTTTAAAGCATGCTTCCCTATTCCAGAGCTCTGGAGTTTGTTAAGCAGGATAGCATGATCAACTGTGTCAAAAGCCTTTGCAAAATCTAGGAATACTGCACCAGTGAGTTGTCCCCGTTCCATCCCACACTGGGTCTCATTGCAAACTTTTAGCAGGGTAGTTACGGTGGAGTGTTTGGGACGAAACCCAGATTGGAATTGGCTAGGGAAATTTGTCTTGGTATAGTAATCGCTTAATTGGGAGTGGACACATTTTTCCATGACTTTGGATAGGATTGGGAGAAGGGAGATTGGCCTGTAGTTTGAGACAGTGTTTTTGTCCCCACTTTTGAAGATTGGGACAACTCTGGCAGTTTTCCAGGTCTTAGGGATATGGCCTGCAGACAGGATAGAGTTGACTATGGAAGCAATTGCTGGGGCACCAAGTCTTAGGAACCTAGATTGCTGTCAGTCAGGTCCACATTGGCTGCTTAGTTTTAATTTGAGAAGCGCTTGTGTAATCTCCTCTTCAGATACTGGGCCACATTGAAAATTGTGGGCAGTGTTGGGAGGGGGTGGGGCTATAGGGGTACTCCCAGGATGAGATTCAGGTTTGTGGTTTGATTTGCGTTTCGCTAATAAGTTAGTAGCACACCCCACAAAGTAATCATTGAATGCATTTGCAATGTCGGTGGGGTTTGTCAGAGTAATATCCCCCTTAGTGATATTACTTGGGTGTTGATGGTTAGGAGGCTGGAATATATTGGGGCGGTTTAATTTTCCTTACACAGTACACTATTGCATGGTCACTGGAAATATCAGGAAGGATGCCAGAGGATTGGATTCTGCTGGGGTTTGAGGAGAGAGTCCAGTCTAGCAAGGAATGGTTGTGCGATTTCAGGTTTGTCCGTGTGGGTTGGGAAATGAGTTGCGATAAGTTAAGTGACTTGATTTGTGTCTGGATTTTGTGGTTTTTAGTGTCAAGCCAATTTAAGTTGAAATCCCCAAGAACTAGCAGCTCACTCTTCTCATTCAGAGAGGAAATGGAGCCAAGAAACTGGGTGATATCAGTCAGGGATTGTAGAGGGGCTTTAGGGGGGCGATAGATGCCAGCAAGCAAGATGGGCTTAGAAAAGGGGAGGCAGATTCTGCCAACTAGGATTTCAAAAGATAGTGGGCTTGGGGGGCAATTTAACAGTGTAAATTGTAAGGTGTCTGCAATATAAAATAACACCCCTCCTCCTCTCTTTGACCTATCTCTCCTAAAAATGGAGTATCCCTGAATGGCGATATTTGCATCAGGGGCTTTAGGGGTTAGCCATGTTTCTGTAAGAACGATGGCTTTGGGTTTATGCATAAGGCACCATGCTCTTATATGAGCGACAGATAGCCCTTTTTGGAATTTGAAGGGGGTAGTCTCTGGGGTATGGGACAGAGTTGAAGTGGGAGGACCTGGGTTAGATTCAATATCACCTGCTAAAGAGAGTAATAGTATGAGTAGGAATTTGAGTAGTTGTTTGCAAGTTGTAACTTTATGGTGTTTGCCATTAGAGTGAGCGGTGGTTGGTGTGCTGGTTTTCAGGGTTCTCCACCGGCATTCAGTAGATAGTGCCAGGCTTTTGAGTAATCCGGGGTGTATGGTGATGTTGGGCGTGGGCCAGGAGGGGGGAGTGTGCAGTGGATAGAGAGAGTAACATTTCAATGAGGCCACGAGAAAGAACAAAGTGGAGGTAAAAAGCAGATTCATTATGCCAGAGGTAGGTAATGCTGCATGGAGCTGTTTTGAGCCAAGTGTGTGTGCGCAGACTAAACAGCAGGAATCATAGTGTGTGTGTGTGTGTGTGTGTGTGTGTGTGTGTGTGTGCGCGCACAGACTAAACAGCAGGAATCATAGTGTGTGTGTGTGTGTGTGTGTGTGTGCAGACTAAACAGCAGGAATCATAGTGTGTGTGTGTGTGTGTGTGTGTGTGTGTGCAGACTAAACAGCAGGAATCATTGTGTGTGTGTGTGTGTGTGTGTGTGTGTGTGTGTGTGTGTGTGTGCAGACTAAACAGCAGGAATCATAGTGTGTGTGTGTGTGTGTGTGTGCAGACTAAACAGCAGGAATCATTGTGTGTGTGTGTGTGTGTGTGTGTGTGTGTGTGTGTGTGTGTGTGTGTGTGTGTGTGTGTGTGTGTGTGTGTGTGTGTGTGTGTGTGTGTGTGTGTGTGTGTGTAGACTAAACAGCAGGGATCATAGTGTGGTCAGAATAGCTGACCGTTTGTTGCCATGTGTAGAAGAGTTTGCAGAAGGAAGCAGTCCCTAGTCACACTAAAGTCTAACTATATATTCTCACTTAAAAGCTCACTTTAAGGTGCCTCACTATATCATGCCAATGCAGGAAGGGTATTGGTTTTATACAGCTAAAGCAGTCACATGACCCTCCCCAATAAATCAGCTTGTTCCAGTTGGTCAATTAGCAGCACACAGTTAAGAGAAGAAAAAAAACACCTTTTGATATTCAAACATACCAACTTATCAATACTAAAGGCCGCTGGGTAAATCTTTTAAAACAGGACTTGCAGATCAGGGACATACCAACTTATCAATACTAAAGGCCGCTGGGTAAATCTTTTAAAACAGGACTTGCAGATCAGGGACATACCTACTTATCAATACTAAAGGCCGCTGGGTAAATCTTTTAAAACAGGACTTGCAGATCAGGGACATACCTGATCAGAGTTAGAGGATAGACAGAGAGCTTTGACGACAATGGCCAGAGTAGAGCGCATGTAACAGCTGCTGAGTAAGAGAGTGCAGAGAAGGTGAGTGATGTCAGAGCAGAGACTTCCCATTGGGCGCTGATCGATTTTCCTCACCCCCCCCCTTCCCCTCCCGTGCCCTGGTGGTCTCTTAGCCACGTTCCCCGTCTGTTTCTCCACCGCTCCCTATGGGTCTCTTAACCGCCCCCATCTCACCCCCCCTCCTCCCTGTGGGTCTCTTACACCCCCCCTCCTCCCTGTGGGTCTCTTACACCCCCCCCCTCCTCCCTGTGGGTCTCTTACACCCCCCCCGCCCCCCTCCCTGTGGGTTTCATCCCTCTGCCCCCCTCCCTGTGGGTCTCTGCCCCCCCCCCCCTGTGGGTCTCATCCCTTCCCCCCCCCCCTGCCCTTCTCCCTGTGGGTCTCTGCCCCCCCCTGTGGGTCTCATCCCTTCCCCCCCTGCCCCCCCGCTGTGGGTCTCATCCCTTCCCCCCCCCCTGCCCCTCTCCCTCTGTGTTTCTCCCCCCCCCCCCCCTGTGGGTCTCTGCCCCACCCCCCCTGTAGGTCTCAATCCCCTGTATCTCCCCTCAGAGCTCTCCTGCCCCCCCCCCCCTGCGGGTCTCATCCCCCTGTATATCCCCTCAGAGCTCTCCTGCCCCCCCCTGTGGGTCTCATCCCCCTGTATCTCCCCTCAGAGCTCTCCTGCCCCCCCCCCGTGGGTCTCATCCCCCTGTATCTCCCCTCAGAGCTCTCCTGCCCCCCCCCCCCGCGGGTCTCATCCCCCTGTATCTCCCCTCAGAGCTCTCCTGCCCCCCCCCCCTGCGGGTCTCATCCCCCTGTATCTCCCCTCAGAGCTCTCCTGCCCCCCCCCCCTTGCGGGTCTCATCCCCCTGTATCTCCCCTCAGAGCTCTCCTGCCCCCCCCCCCCTGTGGGTCTCATCCCCCTGTATCTCCCCTCAGAGCTCTCCTGCCCCCCCCCTGTGGGTCTCATCCCCCTGTATCTCCCCTCAGAGCTCTCCTACCCCCCCCTGTGGGTCTCACCCCCCTGTATCTCCCCTCAGAGCTCTCCTGCCCCCCCCCCCCTGTATCTCCCCTCAGAGCTCTCCTGCCCCCCCCCCCCCTGTATCTCCCCTCAGAGCTCTCCTGCCCCCCCCCTGTGGGTCTCATCCCCCTGTATCTCCCCTCAGAGCTCTCCTGCCCCCCCCCTGTGGGTCTCATCCCCCTGTATCTCCCCTCTGAGCTCTCCTGCCCCCCCCCCCTGCGGGTCTCATCCCCCTGTATCTCCCCTCAGAGCTCTCCTGCCCCCCCTGCGGGTCTCACCCCCCTGTATCTCCCCTCAGAGCTCTCCTGCCCCCCCCCCTGTGGGTCTCACCCCCCTGTATCTCCCCTCAGAGCTCTCCTGCCCCCCCCCCTGTGTGTCTCACCCCCCTGTATCTCCCCTCTGAGCTCTCCTGCCCCCCCCCTGCGGGTCTCACCCCCCTGTATCTCCCCTCAGAGCTCTCCTGCCCCCCCTGCGGGTCTCATCCCCCTGTATCTCCCCTCAGAGCTCTCCTGCCCCCCCCCCTGTGGGTCTCACCCCCCTGTATCTCCCCTCAGAGCTCTCCTGCCCCCCCCCCCCTGTGTGTCTCACCCCCCTGTATCTCCCCTCAGAGCACTCCTGCCCCCCCCTGCGGGTCTCACCCCCCTGTATCTCCCCTCAGAGCTCTCCTGCCCCCCCCCCCTGCGGGTCTCACCCCCCTGTATCTCCCCTCAGAGCTCTCCTGCCCCCCCCTGCGGGTCTCACCCCCCTGTATCTCCCCTCAGAGCTCTCCTCCATGTCCTTTGACGAGTTGATCCAGCTGCAGAACAAGGTCGGCACCAAACTCTACTACAGAGCTGCAAGGAGGCCGGAGGGGGCGAGGCCGGAGGGGGCGAGGCCGGAGGTGGCGAGGCCGGAGGTGGCGAGGCCGCAGGGGGCGAGGCCGCAGGGGGCGAGGCCGGAGGGGGCGATGCCCAGCAAAAACCAGTAAGAGAGCCTGACAGCTCTGCAGAGTATCTATACACTGGTAACGATCACGCCGCGCTGTATAATGATGCAGAGTATCTATACACTGGTAACGATCACGCCGCGCTGTATAATGGTGACGAGTATACAATATGTATACGAGTATACATTTTATATATATACATATACTTTATATGTATACGAGTATACATATACAGACTCCTTTAGGATATTCAGCATACACACAGTTGATATTCTGTAGAGTTTAATACCATGTTTAGCTTCTCAGATCTGAGCCCAAAGCCTCCCCCTGAGTCTGTGCCCAAAGCCTCCCCCTTAGTCTGTGCCCAAAGCCTCCCCCTGAGTCTGTGCCCAAAGCCTCCCCCTGTGTCTGTGCCCAAAGCCTCCCCCTGAGTCTGTGCCCAAAGCCTCCCCCTGAGTCTGTGCCCAAAGCCTCCCCCTGAGTCTGTGCCCAAAGCCTCCCCCTGAGTCTGTGCCCAAAGCCTCCCCCTGTGTCTGAGCCCAAAGCATCCCCCTGTGTCTGTGCCCAAAGCCTCCCCCTGAGTCTGTGCCCAAAGCCTCCCCCTGAGTCTGAGCCCAAAGCCTCCCCCTGAGTCTGTGCCCAAAGCCTCCCCCTGTGTCTGTGCCCAAAGCCTCCCCCTGAGTCTGTGCCCAAAGCCTCCCCCTGTGTCTGTGCCCAAAGCCTCCCCCTGAGTCTGTGCCCAAAGCCTCCCCCTGTGTCTGTGCCCAAAGCCTCCCTCTGAGTCTGAGCCCAAAGCCTCCCCCTGAGTCTGAGCCCAAAGCCTCCCCCTGAGTCTGTGCCCAAAGCCTCCCCCTGTGTCTGTGCCCAAAGCCTCCCCCTGAGTCTGTGCCCAAAGCCTCCCCCTGAGTCTGAGCCCAAAGCCTCCCCCTGAGTCTGTGCCCAAAGCCTCCCCCTGTGTCTGTGCCCAAAGCCTCCCCCTGTGTCTGTGCCCAAAGCCTCCCCCTGTGTCTGTGCCCAAAGCCTCCCCCTGTGTCTGTGCCCAAAGCCTCCCCCTGTGTCTGTGCCCAAAGCCTCCCCCTGTGTCTGTGCCCAAAGCCTCCCCCTGTGTCTGTGCCCAAAGCCTCCCCCTGTGTCTGTGCCCAAAGCCTCCCCCTGAGTCTGTGCCCAAAGCCTCCCCCTGAGTCTGTGCCCAAAGCCTCCCCCTGAGTCTGTGCCCAAAGCCTCCCCCTGAGTCTGAGCCCAAAGCCTCCCCCTGAGTCTGAGCCCAAAGCCTCCCCCTGAGTCTGTGCCCAAAGCCTCCCCCTGAGTCTGTGCCCAAAGCCTCCCCCTGAGTCTGTGCCCAAAGCCTCCCCCTGAGTCTGTGCCCAAAGCCTCCCCCTGAGTCTGTGCCCAAAGCCTCCCCCTGTGTCTGTGCCCAAAGCCTCCCCCTGTGTCTGAGCCCAAAGCCTCCCCCTGAGTCTGTGCCCAAAGCCTCCCCCTGAGTCTGTGCCCAAAGCCTCCCCCTGTGTCTGAGCCCAAAGCCTCCCCCTGTGTCTGTGCCCAAAGCCTCCCCCTGAGTCTGTGCCCAAAGCCTCCCCCTGAGTCTGTGCCCAAAGCCTCCCCCTGAGTCTGTGCCCAAAGCCTCCCCCTGAGTCTGTGCCCAAAGCCTCCCCCTGAGTCTGTGCCCAAAGCCTCCCCCTGAGTCTGTGCCCAAAGCCTCCCCCTGAGTCTGTGCCCAAAGCCTCCCCCTGAGTCTGTGCCCAAAGCCTCCCCCTGAGTCTGTGCCCAAAGCCTCCCCCTGAGTCTGTGCCCAAAGCCTCCCCCTGAGTCTGTGCCCAAAGCCTCCCCCTGAGTCTGTGCCCAAAGCCTCCCCCTGAGTCTGTGCCCAAAGCCTCCCCCTGAGTCTGTGCCCAAAGCCTCCCCCTGAGTCTGTGCCCAAAGCCTCCCCCTGAGTCTGTGCCCAAAGCCTCCCCCTGAGTCTGTGCCCAAAGCCTCCCCCTGAGTCTGTGCCCAAAGCCTCCCCCTGAGTCTGTGCCCAAAGCCTCCCCCTGAGTCTGTGCCCAAAGCCTCCCCCTGAGTCTGTGCCCAAAGCCTCCCCCTGAGTCTGTGCCCAAAGCCTCCCCCTGAGTCTGTGCCCAAAGCCTCCCCCTGAGTCTGTGCCCAAAGCCTCCCCCTGAGTCTGTGCCCAAAGCCTCCCCCTGTGTCTGTGCCCAAAGCTTCCCCCTGAGTCTGAGCCCAAAGCCTCCCCGAGTCTGTGCCCAAAGCCTCCCCCTGAGTCTGTGCCCAAAGCCTCCCCCTGTGTCTGTGCCCAAAGCCTCCCCCTGAGTCTGTGCCCAAAGCCTCCCCCTGAGTCTGTGCCCAAAGCCTCCCCCTGAGTCTGAGCCCAAAGCCTCCCCCTGAGTCTGAGCCCAAAGCCTCCCCCTGAGTCTGAGCCCAAAGCCTCCCCCTGAGTCTGAGCCCAAAGCCTCCCCCTGAGTCTGAGCCCAAAGCCTCCCCCTGAGTCTGAGCCCAAAGCCTCCCCCTGAGTCTGAGCCCAAAGCCTCCCCCTGAGTCTGAGCCCAAAGCCTCCCCCTGAGTCTGAGCCCAAAGCCTCCCCCTGAGTCTGAGCCCAAAGCCTCCCCCTGAGTCTGAGCCCAAAGCCTCCCCCTGAGTCTGAGCCCAAAGCCTCCCCCTGAGTCTGAGCCCAAAGCCTCCCCCTGAGTCTGAGCCCAAAGCCTCCCCCTGAGTCTGAGCCCAAAGCCTCCCCTGAGTCTGAGCCCAAAGCCTCCCCTGAGTCTGAGCCCAAAGCCTCCCCCTGAGTCTGAGCCCAAAGCCTCCCCCTGAGTCTGAGCCCAAAGCCTCCCCCTGAGTCTGAGCCCAAAGCCTCCCCCTGAGTCTGAGCCCAAAGCCTCCCCCTGAGTCTGAGCCCAAAGCCTCCCCCTGAGTCTGAGCCCAAAGCCTCCCCCTGAGTCTGAGCCCAAAGCCTCCCCCTGAGTCTGAGCCCAAAGCCTCCCCCTGAGTCTGAGCCCAAAGCCTCCCCCTGAGTCTGAGCCCAAAGCCTCCCCCTGAGTCTGAGCCCAAAGCCTCCCCCTGAGTCTGAGCCCAAAGCCTCCCCCTGAGTCTGAGCCCAAAGCCTCCCCCTGAGTCTGAGCCCAAAGCCTCCCCCTGAGTCTGAGCCCAAAGCCTCCCCCTGAGTCTGAGCCCAAAGCCTCCCCCTGAGTCTGAGCCCAAAGCCTCCCCCTGAGTCTGAGCCCAAAGCCTCCCCCTGAGTCTGAGCCCAAAGCCTCCCCCTGAGTCTGAGCCCAAAGCCTCCCCCTGTGTCTGTGCCCAAAGCCTCCCCCTGTGTCTGTGCCCAAAGCCTCCCCCTGTGTCTGAGCCCAAAGCCTCCCCCTGTGTCTGAGCCCAAAGCCTCCCCCTGTGTCTGTGCCCAAAGCCTCCCCCTGTGTCTGAGCCCAAAGCCTCCCCCTGTGTCTGAGCCCAAAGCCTCCCCCTGTGTCTGAGCCCAAAGCCTCCCCCTGTGTCTGAGCCCAAAGCCTCCCCCTGAGTCTGTGCCCAAAGCCTCCCCCTGAGTCTGAGCCCAAAGCCTCCCCCTGAGTCTGAGCCCAAAGCCTCCCCCTGAGTCTGTGCCCAAAGCCTCCCCCTGAGTCTGTGCCCAAAGCCTCCCCCTGAGTCTGAGCCCAAAGCCTCCCCCTGAGTCTGAGCCCCGGTTTCTCTTAGGCCCATGGAGATGTCCTCAAAGAGACCGGTGCCATACCTGCGGAAGGTGGTCCCTGCCAAGAAGGAGGTGAGACTATCGAGGGGAGGAGAGGGAAGAAAGGGTGGAGGGGAGGGAAGGAGGGGAGCGGCGGGAGGAGAGGGGTGGAGGGGAGCGGCGGGAGGAGAGGGGTGGAGGGGAGCGGCGGGAGGAGAGCTTTATAACATGATGTATATAACCTTTTTTATATAAAGCAGACATTCGGCCGGGGTAGAGCGATCGTTGTGGGCTCTGGTCATACTGTTGGCTTCAGATCCAGATGGCCAAAGTTTCTTGTCTGCTCCTCACCGTAGCATTGTTCCCTCACCGTAGCATTGTTCCCTCACCGTAGCATTGTTCCCTCACCGTAGCATTGTTCCCTCACCGTAGCATTGTTCCCTCACCGTAGCATTGTTCCCTCACCGTAGCATTGTTCCCTCACCGTAGCATTGTTCCCTCACCGTAGCATTGTTCCCTCACCGTAGCATTGTTCCCTCACCGTAGCATTGTTCCCTCACCGTAGCATTGTTCCCTCACCGTAGCATTGTTCCCTCACCGTAGCATTGTTCCCTCACCGTAGCATTGTTCCCTCACCGTAGCATTGTTCCCTCACCGTAGCATTGTTCCCCCACCGTAGCATTGTTCCCCCACCGTAGCATTGTTCCCTCACCGTAGCATTGTTCCCTCACCGTAGCATTGTTCCCTCACCGTAGCATTGTTCCCCCACCGTAGCATTGTTCCCTCACCGTAGCATTGTTCCCTCACCGTAGCATTGTTCCCTCACCGTAGCATTGTTCCCTCACCGTAGCATTGTTCCCTCACCGTAGCATTGTTCCCTCACCGTAGCATTGTTCCCTCACCGTAGCATTGTTCCCTCACCGTAGCATTGTTCCCTCACCGTAGCATTGTTCCCTCACCGTAGCATTGTTCCCTCACCGTAGCATTGTTCCCTCACCGTAGCATTGTTCCCTCACCGTAGCATTGTTCCCTCACCGTAGCATTGTTCCCTCACCGTAGCATTGTTCCCTCACCGTTGGATTGTTCCCCCACACATCCACCCTGTTCCCTTGTTCTGATTGGTCACCTTATTCTCCACCTGTGCTCTTTTTGTAGTTGCGGAGGGACCCTCGATTCGATGACCTCTCCGGTGATTACAAACCAGAGGTGTTTGAGAAGACCTACAGATTCCTGGAGGACGTGAAGAAGAACGAGAAGGAGGTGAGTAACCCCCAACACGTGACCCTACTCCCCTCCCACTGCAGGAAACATGCTAATTACGTTTAGTCAAAGACCAAGCACAACCTCTGGTCAGTGTAAAAAATGTCCGATGATGCGGTGAAATGGTGCATCCCAGAGTACGCTCACAGCAAGCACAAGTCCATTCAGAAGGAGTCCTATATCCAGAGGAACTGTATGATAACAGAAATGATCACCCCAGGGCGAGGTGGGGACCTACTGGTGCCCACACAGCTACCACATAAGACTGTCCCTAGTGAGACATCGCTGACCCATGGGGTGCAGTAACTAAACAGCCCAGCACTAGCGGTAATAACAGAGGGGCTGCCCTTTACCCGACTGTGTGTCCCAGATAGGTAGAATTCCTCAGGAGTGTAGGTCAGGGCGTGCGGTCCTCAGGAGTGTAGGTCAGGGCGTGCAGTCCTCAGCGTGCAGTCCTCAGCGTGCGGTCCTCAGCGTGCAGTTCTCAGGAGTGTAGGTCAGGGCGTGCGGTCCTCAGCGTGCGGTCCTCAGCGTGCGGTCCTCAGCGAGCGGTCCTCAGCGTGCGGTCCTCAGCGTGTGGTCCTCAGCGTGCGGTCCTCAGCGTGTGGTCCTCAGCGTGTGGTCCTCAGCGTGTGGTCCTCAGCGTGCAGTCCTCAGCGTGCAGTCCTAAGGAGTGTAGGTCAGGGCGTGCGGTCCTCAGCGTGCAGTCCTCAGGGTGCAGTCCTAAGGAGTGTAGGTCAGGGCGTGCGGTCCTCAGCGTGCGGTCCTCAGCGTGCGGTCCTCAGCGTGCGGTCCTCAGCGTGCGGTCCTCAGCGTGCGGTCCTCAGCGTGCGGTCCTCAGCGTGCGGTCCTCAGGGTGCAGTCCTCAGGAGTGTAGGTCAGGGCGTGCGGTCCTCAGCGTGCGGTCCTCAGCGTGCAGTCCTAAGGAGTGTAGGTCAGGGCGTGCGGTCCTCAGCGTGCAGTCCTCAGCGTGCGGTCCTCAGCGTGTGGTCCTCAGGGTGCAGTCCTCAGGAGTGTAGGTCAGGGCGTGCGGTCCTCAGCGTGCGGTCCTCAGGAGTGTAGGTCAGGGCGTGCGGTCCTCAGCGTGCAGTCCTCAGGAGTGTAGGTCAGGGCGTGCGGTCCTCAGGAGTGTAGGTCAGGGCGTGCGGTCCTCAGCGTGCAGTCCTCAGGAGTGTAGGTCATAGCGTGCAGTCCTCAGGAGTGTAGGTCAGGGCGTGCAGTCCTCAGCGTGCAGTCCTCAGCGTGCAGTCCTCAGCGTGCAGTCCTCAGCGTGCAGTCCTCAGCGTGCAGTCCTCAGCGTGCAGTCCTCAGCGTGCAGTCCTCAGCGTGCAGTCCTCAGCGTGCAGTCCTCAGCGTGCAGTCCTCAGCGTGCAGTTCTCAGGAGTGTAGGTCAGGGCGTGCGGTCCTCAGCGTGCGGTCCTCAGCGTGCGGTCCTCAGCGTGCGGTCCTCAGCGTGCGGTCCTCAGCGTGCGGTCCTCAGCGTGCGGTCCTCGGCGTGCGGTCCTCAGCGTGCGGTCCTCGGTGTGTGGTCCTCAGCGTGCAGTCCTCAGGAGTGTAGGTCAGGGCGTGCAGTCCTCAGCGTGCGGTCCTCAGGAGTGTAGGTCAGGGCGTGCGGTCCTCAGGGTGCAGTCCTCAGGAGTGTAGGTCAGGGCGTGCGGTCCTCAGCGTGCGGTCCTCAGCGTGCGGTCCTCAGCGTGCGGTCCTCAGCGTGCGGTCCTCAGCGTGCGGTCCTCAGCGTGCGGTCCTCAGCGTGCGGTCCTCAGCGTGCGGTCCTCGGTGTGTGGTCCTCAGCGTGCAGTCCTCAGGAGTGTAGGTCAGGGCGTGCGGTCCTCAGCGTGCGGTCCTCAGGAGTGTAGGTCAGGGCGTGCGGTCCTCAGGGTGCAGTCCTCAGGAGTGTAGGTCAGGGCGTGCGGTCCTCAGCGTGCGGTCCTCAGCGTGCGGTCCTCAGCGTGCGGTCCTCAGCGTGCGGTCCTCAGCGTGCAGTCCTCAGCGTGCAGTCCTCAGGAGTGTAGGTCAGGGCGTGCAGTCCTCAGGAGTGTAGGTCAGGGCGTGCAGTCCTCAGCGTGCAGTCCTCAGCGTGCGGTCCTCAGGAGTGTAGGTCAGGGCGTGCAGTCCTCAGCGTGCGGTCCTCAGGAGTGTAGGTCAGGGCGTGCAGTCCTCAGCGTGCGGTCCTCAGCGTGCAGTCCTCAGGAGTGTAGGTCAGGGCGTGCGGTCCTCAGCGTGCGGTCCTCAGCGTGCAGTCCTCAGGAGTGTAGGTCAGGGCGTGCAGTCCTCAGCGTGCGGTCCTCAGCGTGCAGTCCTCAGGAGTGTAGGTCAGGGCGTGCGGTCCTCAGCGTGCAGTCCTCAGGAGTGTAGGTCAGGGCGTGCGGTCCTCAGCGTGCAGTCCTCAGGGGTGTAGGTCAGGGCGTGCAGTCCTCAGGAGTGTAGGTCAGGGCGTGCGGTCCTCAGCGTGCGGTCCTCAGGAGTGTAGGTCAGGGCGTGCAGTCCTCAGGAGTGTAGGTCAGGGCGTGCGGTCCTCAGGAGTGTAGGTCAGGGCGTGCAGTCCTCAGGAGTGTAGGTCAGGGCGTGCGGTCCTCAGGAGTGTAGGTCAGGGCGTGCGGTCCTCAGGAGTGTAGGTCAGGGCGTGCGGTCCTCAGGAGTGTAGGTCAGGGCGTGCGGTCCTCAGGAGTGTAGGTCAGGGCGTGCAGTCCTCAGCGTGCGGTCCTCAGGAGTGTAGGTCAGGGCGTGCAGTCCTCAGCGTGCGGTCCTCAGCGTGCAGTCCTCAGGAGTGTAGGTCAGGGCGTGCAGTCCTCAGCGTGCGGTCCTCAGCGTGCAGTCCTCAGGAGTGTCGGTCAGGGCGTGCAGTCCTCAGCGTGCAGTCCTCAGGAGTGTAGGTCATGGCGTGCAGTCCTCAGCGTGCAGTCCTCAGGAGTGTAGGTCAGGGCGTGCGGTCCTCAGCGTGCAGTCCTCAGGAGTGTAGGTCAGGGCGTGCAGTCCTCAGGAGTGTAGGTCAGGGCGTGCGGTCCTCAGGAGTGTAGGTCAGGGCGTGCAGTCCTCAGGAGTGTAGGTCAGGGCGTGCGGTCCTCAGGAGTGTAGGTCAGGGCGTGCAGTCCTCAGGAGTGTAGGTCAGGGCGTGCGGTCCTCAGGAGTGTAGGTCAGGGCGTGCAGTCCTCAGGGGTGTAGGTCAGGGCGTGCCGTCCTAAGGTGTGTAGGTCAGGGCGTGCAGTCCTCAGCGTGCAGTCCTCAGGAGTGTAGGTCAGGGCGTGCGGTCCTCAGGAGTGTAGGTCAGGGCGTGCAGTCCTCAGGGGTGTAGGTCAGGGCGTGCAGTCCTCAGCGTGCAGTCCTCAGGAGTGTAGGTCAGGGCGTGCGGTCCTAAGGAGTGTAGGTCAGGGCGTGCAGTCCTCAGGGGTGTAGGTCAGGGCGTGCAGTCCTCAGCGTGCAGTCCTCAGGAGTGTAGGTCAGGGCGTGCGGTCCTAAGGAGTGTAGGTCAGGGCGTGCAGTCCTCAGCGTGCAGTCCTCAGGAGTGTAGGTCAGGGCGTGCGGTCCTAAGGAGTGTAGGTCAGGGCGTGCAGTCCTCAGCGTGCAGTCCTCAGGAGTGTAGGTCAGGGCGTGCAGTCCTCAGCGTGCGGTCCTCAGCGTGCAGTCCTCAGGAGTGTAGGTCAGGGCGTGCGGTCCTCAGGAGTGTAGGTCAGGGCGTGCGGTCCTCAGGAGTGTAGGTCAGGGCGTGCAGTCCTCAGCGTGCAGTCCTCAGGAGTGTAGGTCAGGGCGTGTGGTCCTCAGGAGTGTAGGTCAGGGCGTGTGGTCCTCAGGAGTGTAGGTCAGGGCGTGCAGTCCTCAGCATGCCGTCCTCAGGAGTGTAGGTCAGGGCGTGCAGTCCTCAGCGTGCAGTCCTCAGGAGTGTAGGTCAGGGCGTGCGGTCCTCAGGAGTGTAGGTCAGGGCGTGCAGTCCTCAGCGTGCAGTCCTCAGGAGTGTAGGTCAGGGCGTGCAGTCCTCAGCGTGCGGTCCTCAGGGGTGTAGGTCAGGGCGTGCAGTCCTCAGCGTGCGGTCCTCAGGAGTGTAGGTCAGGGCGTGCGGTCCTCAGCGTGCAGTCCTCAGGAGTGTAGGTCAGGGCGTGCGGTCCTCAGGAGTGTAGGTCAGGGCGTGCAGTCCTCAGCGTGCAGTCCTCAGGAGTGTAGGTCAGGGCGTGCGGTCCTCAGGAGTGTAGGTCAGGGCGTGCAGTCCTCAGGAGTGTAGGTCAGGGCGTGCGGTCCTCAGGAGTGTAGGTCAGGGCGTGCAGTCCTCAGCGTGCAGTCCTCAGGAGTGTAGGTCATGGCGTGCAGTCCTCAGCGTGCAGTCCTCAGGAGTGTAGGTCAGGGCGTGCAGTCCTCAGCGTGCAGTCCTCAGGAGTGTAGGTCAGGGCGTGCAGTCCTCAGCGTGCGGTCCTCAGGAGTGTAGGTCAGGGCGTGCAGTCCTCAGCGTGCGGTCCTCAGGAGTGTAGGTCAGGGCGTGCAGTCCTCAGCGTGCGGTCCTCAGGAGTGTAGGTCAGGGCGTGCAGTCCTCAGCGTGCAGTCCTCAGCGTGCAGTCCTCAGGAGTGTAGGTCAGGGCGTGCGGTCCTCAGGAGTGTAGGTCAGGGCGTGCAGTCCTCAGGAGTGTAGGTCAGGGCGTGCAGTCCTCAGGAGTGTAGGTCAGGGCGTGCAGTCCTCAGGAGTGTAGGTCAGGGCGTGCGGTCCTCAGCGTGCGGTCCTCAGCGTGCGGTCCTCAGGAGTGTAGGTCAGGGCGTGCAGTCCTCAGGAGTGTAGGTCAGGGCGTGCGGTCCTCAGCGTGCAGTCCTCAGCGTGCGGTCCTCAGCGTGCAGTCCTCAGGAGTGTAGGTCAGGGCGTGCAGTCCTCAGCGTGCGGTCCTCAGGAGTGTAGGTCAGGGCGTGCAGTCCTCAGCGTGCAGTCCTCAGGAGTGTAGGTCAGGGCGTGCAGTCCTCAGCGTGCAGTCCTCAGGAGTGTAGGTCAGGGCGTGCAGTCCTCAGCGTGCGGTCCTCAGGAGTGTAGGTCAGGGCGTGCAGTCCTCAGCGTGCGGTCCTCAGGAGTGTAGGTCAGGGCGTGCAGTCCTCAGCGTGCAGTCCTCAGCGTGCAGTCCTCAGGAGTGTAGGTCAGGGCGTGCGGTCCTCAGGAGTGTAGGTCAGGGCGTGCAGTCCTCAGGAGTGTAGGTCAGGGCGTGCAGTCCTCAGGAGTGTAGGTCAGGGCGTGCAGTCCTCAGGAGTGTAGGTCAGGGCGTGCGGTCCTCAGCGTGCGGTCCTCAGCGTGCGGTCCTCAGGAGTGTAGGTCAGGGCGTGCAGTCCTCAGGAGTGTAGGTCAGGGCGTGCAGTCCTCAGCGTGCAGTCCTCAGGAGTGTAGGTCAGGGCGTGCGGTCCTCAGGAGTGTAGGTCAGGGCGTGCAGTCCTCAGCGTGCAGTCCTCAGGAGTGTAGGTCAGGGCGTGCAGTCCTCAGCGTGCAGTCCTCAGCGTGCGGTCCTCAGCGTGCGGTCCTCAGGAGTGTAGGTCAGGGCGTGCAGTCCTCAGCGTGCAGTCCTCAGGAGTGTAGGTCAGGGCGTGCAGTCCTCAGCGTGCAGTCCTCAGGAGTGTAGGTCATGGCGTGCAGTCCTCAGCGTGCGGTCCTCAGGAGTGTAGGTCAGGGCGTGCAGTCCTCAGCGTGCGGTCCTCAGGAGTGTAGGTCAGGGCGTGCAGTCCTCAGCGTGCAGTCCTCAGGAGTGTAGGTCATAGCGTGCAGTCCTCAGCGTGCAGTCCTCAGGAGTGTAGGTCAGGGCGTGCAGTCCTCAGCGTGCAGTCCTCAGGAGTGTAGGTCAGGGCGTGCGGTCCTCAGGAGTGTAGGTCAGGGCGTGCAGTCCTCAGCGTGCAGTCCTCAGGAGTGTAGGTCAGGGCGTGCAGTCCTCAGCGTGCAGTCCTCAGGAGTGTAGGTCAGGGCGTGCGGTCCTCAGGAGTGTAGGTCAGGGCGTGCGGTCCTCAGGAGTGTAGGTCAGGGCGTGCAGTCCTCAGCATGCCGTCCTCAGGAGTGTAGGTCAGGGCGTGCAGTCCTCAGCGTGCGGTCCTCAGGAGTGTAGGTCAGGGCGTGCGGTCCTCAGGAGTGTAGGTCATGGCGTGCGGTCCTAAGGAGTGTAGGTCAGGGCGTGCAGTCCTCAGGAGTGTAGGTCAGGGCGTGCGGTCCTAAGGAGTGTAGGTCAGGGCGTGCAGTCCTCAGGAGTGTAGGTCAGGGCGTGCAGTCCTCAGGAGTGTAGGTCATGGCGTGCGGTCCTAAGGAGTGTAGGTCAGGGCGTGCAGTCCTCAGGAGTGTAGGTCAGGGCGTGCGGTCCTAAGGAGTGTAGGTCAGGGCGTGCAGTCCTCAGCGTGCGGTCCTCAGGAGTGTAGGTCAGGGCGTGCAGTCCTCAGCGTGCGGTCCTCAGGAGTGTAGGTCAGGGCGTGCAGTCCTCAGCGTGCAGTCCTCAGCGTGCAGTCCTCAGGAGTGTAGGTCAGGGCGTGCAGTCCTCAGCGTGCAGTCCTCAGGAGTGTAGGTCAGGGCGTGCGGTCCTCAGGAGTGTAGGTCAGGGCGTGCAGTCCTCAGCGTGCAGTCCTCAGGAGTGTAGGTCAGGGCGTGCAGTCCTCAGGAGTGTAGGTCAGGGCGTGCAGTCCTCAGCGTGCAGTCCTCAGGAGTGTAGGTCAGGGCGTGCGGTCCTCAGGAGTGTAGGTCAGGGCGTGCGGTCCTCAGGAGTGTAGGTCAGGGCGTGCAGTCCTCAGCGTGCAGTCCTCAGGAGTGTAGGTCAGGGCGTGCGGTCCTCAGGAGTGTAGGTCAGGGCGTGCGGTCCTCAGCGTGCGGTCCTCAGGAGTGTAGGTCAGGGCGTGCGGTCCTCAGCGTGCGGTCCTCAGGAGTGTAGGTCAGGGCGTGCAGTCCTCAGCGTGCAGTCCTCAGGAGTGTAGGTCAGGGCGTGCGGTCCTCAGGAGTGTAGGTCAGGGCGTGCGGTCCTCAGGAGTGTAGGTCAGGGCGTGCGGTCCTCAGGAGTGTAGGTCAGGGCGTGCAGTCCTCAGGAGTGTAGGTCAGGGCGTGCAGTCCTCAGGAGTGTAGGTCAGGGCGTGCAGTCCTCAGCGTGCAGTCCTCAGCGTGCAGTCCTCAGGAGTGTAGGTCAGGGCGTGCAGTCCTCAGGAGTGTAGGTCAGGGCGTGTGGTCCTCAGGAGTGTAGGTCAGGGCGTGCAGTCCTCAGCGTGCAGTCCTCAGCGTGCAGTCCTCAGGAGTGTAGGTCAGGGCGTGCCGTCCTCAGGAGTGTAGGTCAGGGCGTGCAGTCCTAAGGAGTGTAGGTCAGGGCGTGTGGTCCTCAGGAGTGTAGGTCAGGGCGTGCCGTCCTCAGGAGTGTAGGTCAGGGCGTGCAGTCCTAAGGAGTGTAGGTCAGGGCGTGTGGTCCTCAGGAGTGTAGGTCAGGGCGTGCGGTCCTCAGGAGTGTAGGTCAGGGCGTGCAGTCCTCAGGAGTGTAGGTCAGGGCGTGCAGTCCTCAGGAGTGTAGGTCAGGGCGTGCAGTCCTCAGCATGCCGTCCTCAGGAGTGTAGGTCAGGGCGTGAAGTCCTCAGCGTGCGGTCCTCAGCGTGCGGTCCTCAGCGTGCAGTCCTCAGCGTGCAGTCCTCAGGAGTGTAGGTCAGGGCGTGCAGTCCTCAGGAGTGTAGGTCAGGGCGTGAAGTCCTCAGCGTGCGGTCCTCAGCGTGCCGTCCTCAGGAGTGTAGGTCAGGGCGTGCGGTCCTCAGGAGTGTAGGTCAGGGCGTGCAGTCCTCAGCGTGCGGTCCTCAGGAGTGTAGGTCAGGGCGTGCGGTCCTCAGGAGTGTAGGTCAGGGCGTGCAGTCCTCAGGAGTGTAGGTCAGGGCGTGCGGTCCTAAGGAGTGTAGGTCAGGGCGTTCAGTCCTAAGGAGTGTAGGTCAGGGCGTGCGGTCCTCAGCGTGCAGTCCTCAGGAGTGTAGGTCAGGGCGTGCGGTCCTAAGGAGTGTAGGTCAGGGCGTGCGGTCCTCAGCGTGCAGTCCTCAGGAGTGTAGGTCATGGCGTGCAGTCCTCAGCGTGCAGTCCTCAGCGTGCAGTCCTCAGCGTGCCGTCCTCAGCGTGCCGTCCTCAGGAGTGTAGGTCATGGCGTGCAGTCCTCAGCGTGCAGTCCTCAGGAGTGTAGGTCAGGGCGTGCAGTCCTCAGCGTGCAGTCCTCAGCGTGCAGTCCTCAGGAGTGTAGGTCATGGCGTGCAGTCCTCAGGAGTGTAGGTCAGGGCGTGCAGTCCTCAGCGTGCCGTCCTCAGCGTGCCGTCCTCAGGAGTGTAGGTCATGGCGTGCAGTCCTCAGCGTGCGGTCCTCAGCGTGCGGTCCTCAGCGTGCGGTCCTCAGGAGTGTAGGTCAGGGCGTGCAGTCCTCAGCGTGCGGTCCTCAGGAGTGTAGGTCAGGGCGTGCGGTCCTAAGGAGTGTAGGTCAGGGCGTGCGGTCCTCAGCGTGCAGTCCTCAGGAGTGTAGGTCAGGGCGTGCGGTCCTCAGCATGCAGTCCTCAGGAGTGTAGGTCATGGCGTGCAGTCCTCAGCGTGCAGTCCTCAGCGTGCGGTCCTCAGCGTGCAGTCCTCAGGAGTGTAGGTCAGGGCGTGCAGTCCTCAGCGTGCAGTCCTCAGGAGTGTAGGTCAGGGCGTGCAGTCCTCAGCGTGCAGTCCTCAGGAGTGTAGGTCATGGCGTGCAGTCCTCAGCGTGCAGTCATCAGGAGTGTAGGTCAGGGCGTGCGGTCCTCAGCGTGCAGTCCTCAGGAGTGTAGGTCAGGGCGTGCAGTCCTCAGCGTGCAGTCCTCAGGAGTGTAGGTCATGGCGTGCAGTCCTCAGCGTGCAGTCCTCAGGAGTGTAGGTCAGGGCGTGCGGTCCTCAGGAGTGTAGGTCAGGGCGTGCAGTCCTCAGGAGTGTAGGTCAGGGCGTGCAGTCCTCAGCGTGCAGTCCTCAGGAGTGTAGGTCAGGGCGTGCAGTCCTCAGCGTGCAGTCCTCAGGAGTGTAGGTCATGGCGTGCAGTCCTCAGCGTGCAGTCCTCAGGAGTGTAGGTCAGGGCGTGCGGTCCTCAGGAGTGTAGGTCAGGGCGTGCAGTCCTCAGGAGTGTAGGTCAGGGCGTGCAGTCCTCAGGAGTGTAGGTCAGGGCGTGCAGTCCTCAGCGTGCAGTCCTCAGGAGTGTAGGTCAGGGCGTGCAGTCCTCAGCGTGCAGTCCTCAGGAGTGTAGGTCAGGGCGTGCGGTCCTCAGGAGTGTAGGTCAGGGCGTGCAGTCCTCAGCGTGCGGTCCTCAGGAGTGTAGGTCAGGGCGTGCAGTCCTCAGCGTGCGGTCCTCAGGAGTGTAGGTCATGGCGTGCAGTCCTCAGCGTGCGGTCCTCAGCGTGCAGTCCTCAGGAGTGTAGGTCAGGGCGTGCGGTCCTCAGCGTGCGGTCCTCAGCGTGCAGTCCTCAGCGTGCGGTCCTCAGCGTGCAGTCCTCAGGAGTGTAGGTCAGGGCGTGCCGTCCTCAGTGTGCGGTCCTCAGGAGTGTAGGTCAGGGCGTGCAGTCCTCAGCGTGCGGTCCTCAGGAGTGTAGGTCAGGGCGTGCGGTCCGCTTTGCAGTATGAAAGCAGGCAGGGTACCGCTAGGCCACCCGCTAGGACTGATCTTTTCATATTTAATTTGTTGACTCTCGGTTTTTTCCCTCCCCAAATAAATTTAGAGATTTCAGACTGAAGTGAGAGCAGATCCTTCAGTCTGAGTGGCACTGGTAACGTCTGGAAGACGTATAGGATACGGGGGAGTACGTTCATCTTAACACTATGTATCCTACCTATCCAGGAGATCCGTTTAGAAGACCACTTATGTAGGTCAGATATCAATGTCCGAATTAGGTTGGGATAATTTGCACTGTAGATGTCTTTGGAGTCTTTGGCTATGTATGCTCCTAGGTATTTTATATATTTCTGTTGCCAATTGAATTTAAAATGTAATTGTTTTAGCTTCTCTACATGTCTGGGGAGATTGATGTTGAGGGCTTCGGATTTATTTTGAATCCCGAAATGTTCGAGAATCTGTCTAATAAGTCCAACAGGTTTGGGAGGGGTGTGAGGGGCTTTGAAATAATTAAAAGGATGTCATCTGCGTACAGGGCCGCTTTGTGATTGAGAATATGCGTTTAACCCTGAGATGTCTGGATTTCCTCTAATTTGCGCCGCCAGCGGTTCAATACATAGGGCGAACAGAAGAGGGGTCAGCGGCATCCCTGTCTCGTGCCACTTTTAATTTGGAAGGGAAGTGACGGGAAGCCCTGATGTATCACCCTGGCGGTAGGTCCTGAGTAAAGCGAGAGAATCGCCCCTCTCACCCGATTCCCCCAAAGCCAATTGCCGCAAGTGTCTCCCTCAGGAACGGCCAGTCTTTCCTATCAAACGCCTTTTCTGCATCTAGACTTTAACAGCCTACTTTGTGTGTTAATTGTATTAGCTAATTCTACCAGATCAATAAATCGCCGGGTATTGTCCGCTGCTTGTCTTCCCTTAATGAATCCGACCTGATCTGGGTGTATAAGTCTGGGTAGGATTATACATAAGCTATTGGCCAATAATTTAGCGTATATTTTAATATCAGTATTAATTAGGGAAATGGGCCTATAACTTTTGCAATCCAGCGCTCAGGGTTTATGAATTAATGATATAGACGCCTGCAACATCTCTCTGGGGATGGGGGCTCCTGCTAATATCGCATTAAACATGTGGAGCCCCTAAATATTAGTCTTCCCGACCCCACAATCAAACTCCTCAAGCTGAATTTCAGCTACCGATGGTGCCCCTCATACATTAAGTATCTGGGAATTAATGTATCTAGGCACTATCGGGACCTATATAGGGATAACTACCCGAAACTATGGGATCAGATCAAAAGGGATCTAGATCGGTGGGAAGGTTATCAGATCTCATGGATTGGGAGGATGATCTCTACCAAGATGAATATACTCCCAAAAATGTTGTACCTATTCCAGACGCTCCCGATCCAGGTCCCGGCCGCCGATCTAAAATATATACAGAATAGACTCCTCCACTTCATTTGGCAGGGCAAGAGGCCCAGGGTAGCCAGATCAGTCCTGATGACCACGAGATCCAGAGGAGGGATGGGGGTGCCTGACCTATATAAATATTACCTAGCCGCTCAGCTCAGGCAGGTAGTAATGTGGAACTCAGACCCGACCCGATGTTGCTGGGTGGGAATGGAAACTCGGTGTGCCAAACTGCCTTCTCTGCAAGCCTGCCTCTGGAGCCTGAACAGAGGAGATGGCCACTTACACAATCTTAAGCTACAGGCCTCACGATTCACATGGGACACCTGGTCCAGATGCAAACTTAAATTTAACCTCACATCCATTAACTCACAACTCACCCCCTTCGTTAATAACCCTAAATTCCCTCCAGGATGCGGATCTAAGCTGTTCGCCCACTTTCACACACGGGGTATAGAGGCGATTGCCGACGTACTGAGCCTAGGGAAGCTCCTGAGCTACCAAGAACTGGGGAACAAATTTAAAATTACAAAATTGGACACCTTTAAATATCTACAAATTAGAAACTTTGTCAGAACTACGTGCCCTCATCCAGAATACCCCACTCTCACGACGTTTGAACTCTTGTGTGAGGACAAGTCTTACCAGAAGGGACTCATCTCAGACATATACAATATCCTAATGCGCTCAACGTCCCCCACACAGCACGACTACATGCTGCGATGGTCAGCTGATCTAAACGTTGATATAGAAAGAGAGACTTGGGAGGAAATCTGGCATGCAGCCTCAGAAACTTCCCTTTGCACCACAATTAAGGAAAACATCTATAAGATCATGTTTGGCTGGTATCTTACCCCAGCACGATTAAACCAGATCTACCCTCTGGCATCAGACCAATGTTGGAAAGGCTGTGGTAATAGAGGGGACATGGCCCACATCTGGTGGACCTGTCCAGAAATTGTGAAATACTGGGCCAAGGTCCAAATTCTTATAAAAGAGGTCACAGGCCTAGAAATTCCTATTGAACCACTGACCTTCCTGTTGGCAGCACCCATGCCGAATATAGTTCGGCCCACCAGGAAATTAATATCCTTCATTCTCACTGCGGCGCGATGCTGTATTGCGGCCTCCTGGAGGAAAACAGCTACGCCAGCGCTCAATACGATAAAGAAAAGGATTGGGGAAGTAATGACTATGGAAAGGCTCACAGCCAACATCAGACAAAAAACCCCGGCCTTTGAGGATATCTGGGAATCCTGGTTCCACTTTACCAGAGCGCCCCGATCAACCCAGGGAGGTGGGAGACTAACTCCCCCCCCATAAGAAAAAATCAGTACGAACCTCACCAGCCACACCCCATCAGCCCTGTAGGATGACAATACCCTCCCCCCCCATCCCCCCCTCCCCCTCAACCACCCCACCACCCTCCCTCCTTACCTTCTCTCTATGAAGGCTCCCCCCCCTTTTTTTCATGGACAACTTAGGTTGCCCTTCTTTCCCCCCCTTTAAAAAAAATATATGTTTTGGAAAATGTTAGGCAACAAAATTTGTCAGAAATGTTGTATTCTCTAAAAATGCCTAATAAAAACATTGGGAAAAAAAAAAAAAACATGTGGAGCAACCATGGGGCTAGTAATTTGGCAAGTTTCTTATAATATAGCCCTGAAAAGCCATCTGGTCCCGGGGCCTTTGAGGGCTTGAGTTCCTTGATGGCCTGTGACACCTCCTCAATAGAGAAATCCGCGCCCATGGCCTCCTCTACTTCCGTCAATCTCCCTAGCTGTGAGCTGGCTAAGAAATCTCTCAGCAACTCGCTGGTTTTAACATTGTGTGCCACTTTCTCTCCATTATACAATGTTTCGTAGAATGAACCAAATTCCTCCCCTATTTTCTTAGGGTTGGTCGTGGGGGTGCCTGATTTTAAGCGTATAGCTTGGATGTTAAACTTCGCTTGCCTATCTCTGAGCGCCCTGGCCAGCATAGTATCCGGCCTCTCTGCTTTTTCGTAAAATTTCCTACTCAGTGAATTATCTGCCCTGGAGGTCAGCAGCATATTCAATTCAATTTTGGTATCCTTCAATTCTTATAGTGTTTGAGAGTCTGGATTGCGCTTATGTTTTGATGTGAGGGAATGTAATTCCGTTTGAAGCTCAACAATTTTGGAGTCTCGTTCTCGTTTTCTCCCAGCTGTGGTGCTGATCAATATGCCCCTCAGCGTCGCTTTGTGAGCCTCCCATAATACAAACTGGGAATCCACAGAGCCCGTGTTTGTGTGGAAGAATTGGTCAATTTCATTGCCTATAGCCTCACAAATCTCGGGGACTTTTAGGATTGATTCGTTGAGCTTCCAGTTCGCCCCAGGTCTGCCCGTTCGGATGTGTTCGCACCTTAGCTCTATCGGTGCAAGGTCAGACCATGAAATGTCATGGATCCCGGCTTGGGAAACCAAAGGGACCAGTTGGCAGGAGACAAAAAAGTAATCGATTCTGCTGTAGGAGCCATGGGGGTGGGAATAGAACGTATAGTCCCTAACCGTCGGGTGTAGTTCCCTCCATATGTCAGTCAATTGGTTGGCTTTGAGGCCCTTGCGTAAAGAGGTCATCGTTTTTTTTGATGACTATTAAAGCCCTTTACGTTATGTGATAATAAGGTCAACGCCATCTTTTATTGTGTAAAAAGTGTAGCAGACTAAAGTTTGATGACTCACCCGATCTGTCTTTCTTCTTACCCAGCTGACGTATGTCCTTGGGGCGTCCGTCCCCCACGACTCCCGCTTCCCGCACGGGTCGACGCCCTACCCCTCCATGGTAGGGAGGGGTGGACAGGGAGAGGGTGACCGTACAAGGGGAAACACATAGGGGGTAAAACAAAATACCAAACATAAATTAAACGGTTATAATAAAAAATAATACAATAAAGTTGGAGCGCAGAGAGAAAAGGGGGGTGTTAGACAAAATCACTTTAATGGGTAAAATAACATTTAAAACTTACAATTAGTAAAGCTGCATCGCCCATGGGGTTCCCAAGCCTGTCCTCACTAACACTGCCTCCCTCGGCAGTGTCCTACTGCGAGTCGCTGCCCTGCTACAACCCGGAAGTAGAAGTCCAATACAGGGCTCTCTCGCGAGATCACTACTCAGGAAGTGCTGGCTCTGGCTGGATAATAGAAATGAACCCCCGATAGGCTATAGGTACCACTCTCCAAGATCGCGCGAAACGCGTTGAGGGGTTGCATAGAATATAGGGTACACACTCGGTCTTGGAGAGTGGTACCTATAGCCTATCGGGGGTTCATTTCTATTATCCAGCCAGAGCCAGCACTTCCTGAGTAGTGATCTCGCGAGAGAGCCCTGTATTGGACTTCTACTTCCGGGTTGTAGCAGGGCAGCGACTCGCAGTAGGACACTGCCGAGGGAGGCAGTGTTAGTGAGGACAGGCTTGGGAACCCCATGGGCGATGCAGCTTTACTAATTGTAAGTTTTAAATGTTATTTTACCCATTAAAGTGATTTTGTCTAACACCCCCCTTTTCTCTCTGCGCTCCAACTTTATTGTATTTCTGACTGTTGTCCCGGGTGATCGCCGGAGGATTTGGGAGCTGCGGGGGAGAGGTGGATAAACAGAGATATCCAGGAGAGGACAGACGAGCGCAGTCTCCTTTTCTGCTGGATAATAAAAAATAACAAATGAAAAACCAGAGCACGACTCGGGATCCCCAGAGTGCGACTCTGACGCCCAAAGGCTAGGTCAATATGCCTGGCCTTTGGAGACGGCCGACCCTCCCTTCTGGGAGCTGACCCCCCTGGGACTTGTTTATGGCCCTGACTCATCAGGGACCTATGCGAGGAACGCATGCACGACGCCGGGAGCGAATCCCACCGGCGCGTGTCTGTCACTTAACAAAAACTTAAACTTCAGTGATTTTTTTAAAACTTAAACTTCTTAGCGAACTACGTACAGCACTAACTTATTTATTATGTTTGAATACCCTACTTTATATACATCTTAACCATAAACATTGTCCTTCTAGCATGTGTGCGTGACTATATACCTGATAAACTATTACCTACTTACTTCAGCCTGGGGGCTACCTACATTAGCATGCTATCTATTACCCATTACAGACTACTTGTTGATTATGCTTATTTTATTACTTATCTAACGTTACCTATTACATATCTAATACTTAACTCTTGCCTAGTATATGTGTTACATGCCTAAGCAGGTATATAACTCCCGTTAATGCCCATCATATAACCTATAACTTATATCATATAACTTATCTTCCCGTACAGGTCGAGCTTTGTTCACAAGATCTCTGAATCTCTTTCTTTAGCTATAGAACTATATAACTGTTAACTATACAACCTCTCCAGCTCTAATCCCCAATCCCCCATCAACTTCTAAAACGAATAAATGTACGCATGTTGACCCTTAACCTTTACCCTGTAACTGATCTAACTATATTTACTATATTAACTATAACTGTGTTCCAAACCGTGTGACCTTCATTGTCTCTTATTCCCTTCACTAGACCTTGGGGAGTCTGGCACAGGATCACCCGCACAATCTACTCTTCCCCGCCCCCCGGGACTCTCTCCCTCCTCCCATATGCATGGGGCATGACTGTCCAAAGCACGGTCCTCCTGCTCGTGTGGACTGTGGAGGGGTGGTGTGTATTTTGTGGGAGTCTTAGGCCTCGGTCCCGCTGCGCTCGGTGGCGCGGGCGGCCACATGCGAGTTCCCCACCAGCAGGGGAATCCTGCGGAGCCGGTCCCGGTCCCCCCTGGCTGCACAGCGCACTACACGCTGTGGCGCGTCAGCCGCTATGGGATACAAGAGAATGGTGTTCCCTAGCGTTGACGCGTCACGTGATGTGGCTGTGAGCCAATGGGGAGGGGAGGCGAGGCTTCGGGGAGCGGGGAGGAGTGTGGAGTGACAGCAGCGTGAGTGCCTGTCTGTGTGTGTGTGTGTGTGTGTGTGTGTGTGTGTGTGTGTGTGTGTGTGTGTGTATGTGTGTGCCTGAGTGCGTGAGTGCCTGCCTCTGTCTGTCTGTGTGTGTGTGTTGCTTTACTTACCTGAGCCATGGAGGGAGGGGGGGGGGGAGAGTAGCGGGTCCCTCCGCTCAAGCCACGCCCCCCCTCCTGCTCAAACCTCCCACTCCCGCCCACCTCCCGCTCCGGATCCCGCTCCCTACAGACCGCATATCGCGGTCTGTGTATGTCAGCGCCCCGCCTGTCTGCAGTGCGGGCGCTCTGACTCTGGGAGCGGGGCCTTAGTCTTAGGGAGTGCTCTTCTGTAATTCCATGTGTGGGCTGTACATAGTCTGTGTGTTTCCTATGTTAAGTATGTATGGGAGAGAGACCCCATGGCCCCCCATGTATGGAAGAGGGACCCCCATGCCCCCCCCCCCCGTGATCCCCTGTGTATTATCCCGATCATCGTCTCGGGTCTCCCTCCTCCGGGGCGGACACGCTGCGCGCAGGGTCCTCCAGGCAGCCAACCTTCCCTTCCTGCCTCCCAGAAGACTGCCCCTTTAAGGTGGTGAAAGGAAAATCCGTTATTTCCTCCCCTGGCTTCAGAACCAAAAGGAACCTATTCTCTGCAGAGCAAAACTGAAGCCAAACTGAAGGAAAATCCGTTATTTCCTTCCCCTGGCTTCAGAACCAAAAGGAACCTATTCTCCGCAAAGAAAACTGAAGCCTTGTGACCGGACACACTATCTGCACCTGTTTGCAGCAGACTTCCCAGGAAGCTTCACGCCCTGCAACTGTTATCTCCGGTCTTCGGTGAACTTTTCAGGCCTGGGAGACGAACAAAATGAAACGTAACGCACGCCAGGTTTCAAATCCTTTGTCTCAATTTATTACTCATAGGGTAATGGTTTTTATACAGAATAAAAAAAGATATTGGTTAGAGGCGTAACATAGGCGTGTCCTGGGCGTATACTAGGTGTGTCTTGGGCGTAGCTTTGATTAGAGGCGTGATTTAGGGGCAGGACATATTAGTGGCGTGACTTTTGAGACGTGTCTTTTTTCAATAAAAGCAATTGTCTAAATACATAGCTTATTCATTGTCTGTTATCAAAAGAGACCTTGAGTCTTAGCAACTATATTTCACTACCTTGCTTCTTGCAGAGAACTATTCTATTATATTCTACTAAAACACCAGGAAATTGACCTTACAAAAGTATCTAGTAGTATCCTGGCCAGGAAGAATGAAATGCAATTTAGCAGAGAAACTGAGTGCATTTATGAATTATATTTCAGCAAAAAGGCTGACTACAGAATCTTAACTAGTTATGACCATACAAAATGGAAGCTTAACATGAGTGCAGACTCTGGCCTGACATACTGGTCCTAACAGGTGGTAACTCCAGCGCGGGCCAGTCGGACCTCTCGCGAGAGGATGACGTGACTCTGTCCCATCAAGATGACGCCACTCCCTCTGCACGCGAAAGGCAGAGCAGTTCCCGCTCTGCTCGGGGAAGGAGCAGGACAAGATGTCCGTCGTCTCCAAGTAGTGTGCGGATTAGCTCCTCACCCGGGGCCCCGTTTCAGCCTCTTGCACATCAGGGGCAGGTCCACTTGGGTCTCGGCAAAACAGTAAGAAGTTCAGAGGGCGAAAGAGGGGACTGGGAGCACACAGGTAGTCATGCATAGCTAGTAACTGCGCCACCGCTGGATCATCTTCTTTGGAAGTGGCAAGGCACAGCTCTCAGGAGGAGGACATCAGTTGGGGTTCGCCGCTGTTCCCTCTCCCGCCTCGCGTCGGTTGGCCCCCACCTTGCTCCATGTCGGAATGGGCGATCTCTCCTCTCCTGCTGACCGGGGGGGATCTCTGAGCCTCCCCACCTGCGCCTAGTTTGCTCAGAAAGTCATCACCCTCCTCCAGCTTCCTCAAGGTATGTGCCACCCCATTTTCCAGCACCATTAGTGCACAGGGGAAGAGCCATCTGTATTTTATCTTTTGGTCTCAACACCGTAGTTATTGGTGCCAGAGTTCTTCTTTTGGCGAGGCTGACCGGGGAGATGTCCTGAAAGATTTGGAATTGTATCTGTTCATATTCCATATTTTTAGTGTCTCTTGAGATCCTGCAAATCTCTTCTTTTGTTCTGTAGTGGTGGAATCTCATAATTATATCCCTCGGGGGGGTCTCCGCTTTGCGGTCTCCCCCTAAGTGCTTGGTGGCATCTATCCAGAAGAAGTTCATTGTTTGGCTTACCTGGGAATAGATGCTCCAGCCATTGTTTTGTGAATTCCTCTGGGTCAGAGACAGACTCAGGCACTCCTCTCAGGCGTACATTGCTTCTCCTGTCCCTGTTTTCAGCATCCTCAATTTTATCTTCCAAGGATCCGACTTGTGCAGAAAGTGTAGCCACCGTTTTCTGTGTCTGTGCCAATTCCGTGGTAGTCTCATCAGCTTTAGTTTCCAAAGCATCCGTCCGCTCTCCCAATGCGTCCAGGTCTTTCCTTATGGCCCATAGTTCAGTTATAAAAAAACTTCTTCATTTGGGCACAGAACTCGGTGAGGTCTTTGCGCCTCACTATCTCCTGATCCCCTGGCTCTGTTTCTGGGGCGTCTGATTGTGCGGGCTGTGCGGGGGACTCCATCTTATCTGCCGGTGCTGCATGTGCTGCTTCTCCTCTTGTGGAATATGTAGACCCAGGTTGTGTTTTTCTGCGAGTTACTTTGTTCGTCGCCAGCACCGTATGTTCAGTGAAGTTGTGCGCTGTGATATTCGCGCTGCTACTGACGTTATTTGATTATTTAGTGCCAGTGAGAGTGGAGCTCAGAGACAAAGCTTCCACTCGCCTCACCGTCGCGCAGGCGCCTCCATGCATACACTCTCTAGTATTAATGACATTTGTCGTTGGGAGATCGGTTGTCTCCAAACAATGTGATGCGCTAATATACCATCACTGTGGTTAGTAGAGGTATAACGTGCTTGTTCGCCTAGCGTACCCATCATACATGTATCTGATCGGTTGAATTCACTCCGTGTAGGTGGAACTGCAGGCGCGTGGTTTGGGATACGCAGGCAGGGTTTTAACCAAGTCCTGCAGATCGAAATCCACATATTCGGAGATGTCGGCGGTAATGGAGTTGTTGGCTGAAATTATGGGCCTGCCGCAGGGAATTCAATAGATTTTTTTGTGCATTTTCGGGATATGATAAAATATCAGGATTTTGGGATAAGTTATGAACAAAAAATTGAATTCAGCTTGATTAAACCCCCTTCCCTTTTTGCCCCTTCCAAACACGCCTTAACATTTCTCACTGAAAGTCCCCGAATGATCTTTTCATAATTGTCCGAGTCTTTATCTGAGAGGAGTCTTCGTTGCCTCGATGAGGTAACCCTCCTATTTTGGATAACTTGCCCCCTCCCTTATCTGCCTGAAGTATTATGAGGTTGATGTTATCCCCAATGACAGTATTCTGATAACACCCTCATTGTCCTGTAATAGTTGTATTAAATCTCCCAAAACTGTAATCTCATCTTATCCCATTTCTTCACATTCTCTCAGGATATGTTTGTGTTCCCAGATACATTGCCGCCTCCCATAATATTAGTATTATTATTATTATATAACAGACCTAGATCGCTAATAGCTTTTTATTTCTCTAGTTTCAGAAAGTGTCTCTTTAATGTCTTTACCGACAAATGTCGGCAGGTCCACATACAATTGGAACAGCTGGTTCGTAGATGGGAAAAGACCATGCTTTTCTTAAAAGGGAACATTGCTGTGATACCCGATGAGCAGAGAGGTTATAAATGATCTCTTAACGTGCTGTCGTATGGGGTTTGTTTCTTTGCAAGTGGATTTCCCCCTTCCTCTCCTCCTCCTTTCCCCCTTCCTCTCCTCCTCCTTTCCCCCTTCCTCTCCTCCTCCTTTCCCCCTTCCTCTCCTCCTCCTTTCCCCCTTCCTCTCCTCCTCCTTTCCCCCTTCCGCTCCTCCTCCTTTCCCCCTTGCTCTCCTCCTCCTTTCCCCCTTCCTCTCCTCCTCCTTCCCCCTTCTCCCAGTGTCTCTTTCCCTTCCATTGATGGACTTGTCATTAGGTTTCTGTACGATGGGATTCTCACGGGTTCCCTCATTGTCCCTTGAAAAAACGGGGGATGTGGGAAGGAGGGGAATCCCTCTGGGGGGCCGCCTCTCTGGGGGGCCGCCTCTCTGGGGGGCCGCCTCTCTGGGGGGCCGCCTCTCTGGGGGGCCGGCTCTCTGGGGAGCCGCCTCTCTAGGGGGCCGCCTTTGTGTGACTCGTGTGGTCTCATATGAAAGCAGTCCTGAGGTGAAGTAAACTTTCGGGGTACGCCGCTCTCTCCAGTGTTACCGGCGTGAGCCAGCGCCACCGTGCAGCTAGTTAGCCGTTCCGAACCCCCAGAGATTGGAGGGGGCAGTGCTCCTAAAAAACGGGGGGTGTGGGAAGGAGGGGAATCCGCGTGAAAGTCTGCCAACTTCAAATTTGTTATACCGCCTATTTTGGAAGTCTCTTCTTCCTCAATCCCTTTTCTCATATCTTCTCCTATCTTTATAGTTCAGTTTTCCTTAGTTTCTTCTTCCATGGTCTTTATGCTCATCTCTAGTAATTCCTAAAGTCCCTTAGGGCTGTTATATACAGGATGTGCGTGCGTGTGCGTGCGTGCGTGCGTGTGCGTGTGTGCGTGCGTGTGTGCGTGCGTGTGTGCGCGTGCGTGCGCGTGCGTGCGTGCGCGTGCGTGTGTGTGTGTGTGTGCGTGCGTGTGCGTGCGTGTGTGCGGTGAAAGGAAGTGCTAGATGAGATTTTTTTTTTTTTTAAGAAAAAAAAACTTTAATAAATATTTTTTTTTTTTTTAACTTCTTCAATCATTCACACACAAACGCACACACACACGCATACACACACATACATACATTTGAGCGCACGATTCTGCTGGCTGTCGCTTTCATTCTTTCCCAACATTGGTGTTTTTTATTCTATTCCCCTGTTCATCAAGTTTATGATCTATTCTAGCTCTATAGAACTTCTGATGTTTGATATTGGTAATTTCTTGTTCAAATTTGTCCAGATTAGATGATAACACCAGATCCAATTCTCCTAATGGTTTATCTTCTCTAAATGCTGACATGAGTAATTGTAGCTCATTCATCTTTAACTGGTTTTTAAATCCTTGGCTCTCTCTGTAATTAACAACTGCATCAGCTCAGACGAGCAATTGTCTATGATGTGGTCCATTGAGTAGTAAAATGATTTGTTTTCCGACCCATCGGTGGTTTCCTTTAAGATCCGCAGGCCACTTGGAATTCTCTCATTTTTGAGATTTCTCAAGACCCACCGTATCCTCACCGTATCCCCACCGTATCCCCACCGTATCCTCACCGTATCCCCACCGTATCCTCACCGTATCCCCACCGTATCCCCACCGTATCCTCACCGTATCCCCACCGTATCCTCACCGTATCCCCACCGTATCCTCACCGTATCCTCACCGTATCCCCACCGTATCCTCACCGTATCCCCACCGTATCCTCACCGTATCCCCACCGTATCCCCACCGTATCCTCACCGTATCCTCACCGTATCCTCACCGTATCCCCACCGTATCCCCACCGTATCCTCACCGTATCCTCACCGTATCCTCACCGTATCCCCACCGTATCCTCACCGTATCCCCACCGTATCCTCACCGTATCCCCACCGTATCCTCACCGTATCCCCACCGTATCCCCACCGTATCCCCACCGTATCTCACCGTATCCTCACCGTATCCCCACCGTATCCTCACCGTATCCCCACCGTATCCCCACCGTATCCTCACCGTATCCCCACCGTATCCCCACCGTATCCTCACCGTATCCCCACCGTATCCTCACCGTATCCCCACCGTATCCCACCGTATCCTCACCGTATCCTCACCGTATCCCCACCGTATCCCCACCGTATCCCCACCGTATCCTCACCGTATCCCCACCGTATCCTCACCGTATCCCCACCGTATCCTCACCGTATCCCCACCGTATCCTCACCGTATCCCCACCGTATCCTCACCGTATCCCCACCGTATCCCCACCGTATCCTCACCGTATCCCCACCGTATCCTCACCGTATCCCCACCGTATCCTCACCGTATCCCCACCGTATCCGTGCCTCAGGTTTAAACAATCTTTTACATTTGTTAAAACAAGCCTGGAGTCCACCACAGGATCCACTAGAGAAATACCTAGGGGTATTGGTGGCAGAGGTATGTGTGTAGAATAATTACTATATAAACAGTAACGTGAATCATATTTACAGCCGGGCTTGAGGGAAATATAGGAGTAGTGACATAACAGACCCTCACGGGGGGGGGGGGGGGAGAAAGGGGGCTAAGTGACCCATGAGCTCATGGATCGTTGATCCTCGTTTACCTGGGACTTGCTGCTTGGCTTGGTTTGCTCACGAACCTATGTGGCGCGGGCGCATTATCTTGGATGCGCGAGGTTAGTTTGGGTTCAACTGGGCCATGGTACCCCCCTGATCCCCTTTTGTATGCGTCACTGGGAAAACTTTCCTAACCTATATTAATTATATTGGTACAAAAATGAAGGAAAGGAGGAGCACACGGGAGACTTGATTTGAGTTTTGAGAAACTTAAATAAGGTGTTCCCAGCATCAGAGCTTTAGAACAGATAACGTTTCAGGACCAATGTGTCCCTTCCTCAGACCCAACACGGGACACATCGGTCCTGAAACGTTATCTGTACTAAAGCTCTGATGCGGTGAACACCTTATTTAAGTTTCTCAAAACTCAAATCAAGTCTCCCGTGTGCTCCTCCCTTCCTTCATTTTTGTGCCATTATCAGGTCCAGCCTTGAGACGCCGGGACCATTAGGAGGTAAGCACCAGAAGCAGAATTATACCTGCATGTCTTTATTAACAGTGGCGTGCCATTTATTTCTATGATTGCTCTTAATTATAGTGGTGTTAACAACAAGCTAACACTGTGATAAACATTTGCGATAAAAAATAAACTTAGGCCGCGCTTATAGTGCCGTCAATGGCGACACGACAGGTGACGTCACCCATCGCCACAGGCGAAAGTTATATTTTGCGCAGCGGCGCGGCTTTCTTGGCATTTGATTGGTTCAAGGGCCGTCACATGAGGCGGCAGCCCTTGAAAAATCCAATTTTGCCGGCTACCAGTTTTCGCGACGTCGCATTGTCGTCGTCGCGCTTACTATAAGCGCACATGGCGGCGGCAAAGCGTTTTGTTTTCAGGCGACGTCGCATTGCCGGCACTATAAGTGCAGCCTTTGGTTGGACTTCAGGAGTCCACTGAGCAACTTGCAACTGTTCATTTCTTATGATTCTGGAATCGGCCTTAAACCAATATGCATCTTGGAAGTGACTCTGAGCCCAGCCGGGGAGGCTTGTCCCTGTGACAGCAGCTTCTGCTGCTCTGAATGGGTTGGGTGGGTTCCAGGTGCCTGCCGTGAGTTTCCCTGAGATAGGCCGTTCTGTGTATAAATCTCTGTGTATTGTGCTTCTTCGATAGGCCGTTCTGTGTATAAATCTCTGTGTATTGTGCTTCTTCGATAGGCCGTTCTGTGTATAAATCTGTGTATTGTGCTTCTTCGATAGGCCGTTCTGTGTATAAATCTCTGTGTATTGTGCTTCTTCGATAGGCCGTTCTGTGTATAAATCTCTGTGTATTGTGCTTCTTCGATAGGCCGTTCTGTGTATAAATCTCTGTGTATTGTGCTTCTTCGATAGGCCGTTCTGTGTATAAATCTCTGTGTATTGTGCTTCTTCGATAGGCCGTTCTGTATATAAATCTCTGTGTATTGTGCTTCTTCGATAGGCCGTTCTGTGTATAAATCTCTGTGTATTGTGCTTCTTCGATAGGTCGTTCTGTGTATAAATCTCTGTGTATTGTGCCTCTTCGATAGGCCGTTCTGTGTATAAATCTCTGTGTATTGTGCTTCTTCGATAGGCCGTTCTGTATATAAATCTCTGTGTATTGTGCTTCTTCGATAGGCCGTTCTGTGTATAAATCTCTGTGTATTGTGCTTCTTCGATAGGCCGTTCTGTGTATAAATCTCTGTGTATTGTGCTTCTTCGATAGGCCGTTCTGTGTATAAATCTCTGTGTATTGTGCTTCTTCGATAGGTCGTTCTGTGTATAAATCTCTGTGTATTGTGCTTCTTCGATAGGCCGTTCTGTGTATAAATCTCTGTGTATTGTGCTTCTTCGATAGGCCGTTCTGTATATAAATCTCTGTGTATTGTGCTTCTTCGATAGGCCGTTCTGTGTATAAATCTCTGTGTATTGTGCTTCTTCGATAGGTCGTTCTGTATATAAATCTCTGTGTATTGTGCTTCTTCGATAGGCCGTTCTGTGTATAAATCTCTGTGTATTGTGCTTCTTCGATAGGCCGTTCTGTGTATAAATCTCTGTGTATTGTGCCTCTTCGATAGGCCGTTCTGTGTATAAATCTCTGTGTATTGTGCTTCTTCGATAGGCCGTTCTGTATATAAATCTCTGTGTATTGTGCTTCTTCGATAGGCCGTTCTGTGTATAAATCTCTGTGTATTGTGCCTCTTCGATAGGCCGTTCTGTGTATAAATCTCTGTGTATTGTGCCTCTTCGATAGGCCGTTCTGTGTATAAATCTCTGTGTATTGTGCTCTTCGATAGGCCGTTCTGTGTATAAATCTCTGTGTATTGTGCTTCTTCGATAGGCCGTTCTGTGTATAAATCTCTGTGTATTGTGCTTCTTCGATAGGCCGTTCTGTGTATAAATCTCTGTGTATTGTGCTTCTTCGATAGGCCGTTCTGTGTATAAATCTGTGTATTGTGCTCCTTCGATAGGCCGTTCTGTGTATAAATCTCTGTGTATTGTGCTTCTTCGATAGGCCGTTCTGTGTATAATCTCTGTGTATTGTGCTCTTCGATAGGCCGTTCTGTGTATAAATCTCTGTGTATTGTGCCTCTTCGATAGGCCGTTCTGTGTATAAATCTCTGTGTATTGTGCTTCTTCGATAGGCCGTTCTGTATATAAATCTCTGTGTATTGTGCTTCTTCGATAGGCCGTTCTGTGTATAAATCTCTGTGTATTGTGCTCTTCGATAGGCCGTTCTGTGTATAAATCTCTGTGTATTGTGCCTCTTCGATAGGCCGTTCTGTGTATAAATCTCTGTGTATTGTGCTTCTTCGATAGGCCGTTCTGTGTATAAATCTCTGTGTATTGTGCTTCTTCGATAGGCCGTTCTGTGTATAAATCTCTGTGTATTGTGCTTCTTCGATAGGCCGTTCTGTGTATAAATCTGTGTATTGTGCTCCTTCGATAGGCCGTTCTGTGGTATAAATCTCTGTGTATTGTGCTTCTTCGATAGGCCGTTCTGTGTATAAATCTCTGTGTATTGTGCTTCTTCGATAGGCCGTTCTGTGTATAAATCTCTGTGTATTGTGCTTCTTCGATAGCCGTTCTGTGTATAAATCTGTGTATTGTGCTCCTTCGATAGGCCGTTCTGTGTATAAATCTCTGTGTATTGTGCTTCTTCGATAGGCCGTTCTGTGTATAAATCTGTGTATTGTGCTCCTTCGATAGGCCGTTCTGTGTATAAATCTCTGTGTATTGTGCTTCTTCGATAGGCCGTTCTGTGTATAAATCTGTGTATTGTGCTTCTTCGATAGGCGTTCTGTGTATAAATCTCTGTGTATTGTGCTTCTTCGATAGGCCGTTCTGTGTATAAATCTGTGTATTGTGCTCCTTCGATAGGCCGTTCTGTGTATAAATCTCTGTGTATTGTGCTTCTTCGATAGGCCGTTCTGTGTATAAATCTGTGTATTGTGCTCCTTCGATAGGCCGTTCTGTGTATAAATCTCTGTGTATTGTGCTTCTTCGATAGGCCGTTCTGTGTATAAATCTGTGTATTGTGCTCCTTCGATAGGCCGTTCTGTGTATAAATCTCTGTGTATTGTGCTTCTTCGATAGGCCGTTCTGTGTATAAATTCTCTGTGTATTGTGCTTCTTCGATAGGGCCGTTCTGTGTATAAATCTGTGTATTGTGCTTCTTCGATAGGCCGTTCTGTGTATAAATCTCTGTGTATTGTGCTTCTTCGATAGGCCGTTCTGTGTATAAATCTCTGTGTATTGTGCTTCTTCGATAGGTCGTTAATAAGAAGCTCAGGAAGGTTCGGAATCCGGAGCTGAAGGAGAAGCTGGAACAGCTCATACAGAGAATGGTGAGAGAGGTCCCGAGGGGGGAGAGGGCGTGACGTGAGGCAGGGCTTGACAAGGGGGGGGGGGCGCGCAAGAGGGCAGGGCGTGACGAGGGAAGGGAAGAGGGCGGGGCGTGATGAGGGAAGGGAAGAGGGCGGGGCGTGACGAGGGAAGGGGAGAGGGCAGGTCGTGAAGAGGGAAGCCGTGATGAGGGAAGGGAAGAGGGCGTGACGAGGGAAGGGAAGAGGGAAGGGAAGAGGCGGGCGTGACGAGGGAAGGGAAGAGGGCGGGACGTGACGAGGAAGGGAAAAGGGCGGGGCGTGACGAGGGAAGGGAAGAGGGCAGGTCGTGACGAGGGAAGAGGGCGGGACGTGACGAGGGAAGGGAAGAGGGCGGGGCGTGACGAGGGAAGGGGAGAGGGCGGGGCGTGACGAGGGAAGGGAAAAGGGCGGGACGTGACGAGGGAAGGGAAAAGGGCGGGACGTGACGAGGGAAGTGGAAAAGGGCGGGACGTGACGAGGGAAGGGAAGAGGGCGGGACGTGACGAGGGAAGGGAAGAGGGCGGGCGTGACGAGGGAAGGGGAGAGGGCGGGGCGTGACGAGGGAAGGGGAGAGGGCGGGGCGTGACGAGGGAAGAGAAGAGGGCGGGACGTGACGAGGGAAGGGAAGAGGGCGGGACGTGACGAGGGAAGGGAAAAGGGCGGGACGTGACGAGGGAAGGGAAGAGGGCGAGGCGTGACGAGGGAAGGGGAGAGGGCGGGACGTGACGAGGGAAGGGAAGAGGGCGGGACGTGACGAGGGAAGGGAAGAGGGCGGGACGTGACGAGGGAAGGGAAGAGGGCGGGCGTGACGAGGGAAGGGAAGAGGGCGGGACGTGACGAGGGAAGAGAAAAGGGCGGGACGTGACGAGGGAAGAGAAAAGGGCGGGACGTGACGAGGGAAGGGAAGAGGGCGGGACGTGACGAGGGAAGGGAAGAGGGCGGGGCGTGACGAGGGAAGGGAAGAGGGCGAGGCGTGACGAGGGAAGGGAAGAGGGCGAGGCGTGACGAGGGAAGGAAGAGGGCGGTGCGTGACGAGGGAAGGGAAGAGGGCGGGGCGGGGCGTGACGAGGGAAGGGAAGAGGGCGGGACGTGACGAGGGAAGGGAAGAGGGCGGGGCGTGACGAGGGAAGGGAAGAGGGCGAGGCGTGACGAGGGAAGGGAAGAGGGCGAGGCGTGACGAGGGAAGGGAAGAGGGCGGGACGTGACGAGGGAAGGGAAGAGGGCGGGACGTGACGAGGGAAGGGAAGAGGGCGGGCGTGACGAGGGAAGGGAAGAGGGCGGGACGTGACGAGGGAAGAGAAAAGGGCGGGACGTGACGAGGGAAGGGAAAAGGGCGGGGCGTGACGAGGAAGGGAAAAGGGCGGGGCGTGACGAGGGAAGGGAAGAGGGCGGGACGTGACGAGGGAAGGGAAGAGGGCGGGGCGTGACGAGGGAAGGGAAGAGGGCGGGACGTGACGAGGGAAGGGAAAAGGGCGGGACGTGACGAGGAAGGGAAGAGGGCGGGACGTGACGAGGGAAGGGAAAAGGGTGGGACGTGACGAGGGAAGGGAAGAGGGCGGGGCGTGTCGAGGGAAGGGAAGAGGGCGGGGCGTGACGAGGGAAGGGGAAAGGGTGGGCGTGACGAGGGAAGGGAAGAGGGCGGGACGTGACGAGGGAAGGGAAAAGGGCGGGACGTGACGAGGGAAGGGAAGAGGGCGGGACGTGACGAGGGAAGAGGGCGGGACGTGACGAGGGAAGAGGGCGGGACGTGACGAGGGAAGGGAAGAGGGCGGGACGTGACGAGGGAAGAGGGCGGGACGTGACGAGGGAAGGGAAGAGGGCGGGCGGGCGTGACGAGGGAAGAGGGCGGGACGTGACGAGGGAAGAGGGCGGGACGTGACGAGTTAAGAGGGCGGGACGTGACGAGGGAAGGGAAGAGGGCGGGACGTGACGAGGGAAGAGGGCGGGACGTGACGAGGGAAGGGAAGAGGGCGGGACGTGACGAGGGAAGAGGGCGGGACGTGACGAGGGAAGGGAAGAGGGCGGGCGGGCGTGACGAGGGAAGGGAAGAGGGCGGGACGTGACGAGGGAAGAGGGCGGGACGTGACGAGTTAAGAGGGCGGGACGTGACGAGGGAAGGGGAGAGGGCAGGGCGGGGCGTGACGAGGGAAGGGGAGAGGGCGGGACGTGACGAGGGAAGAGGGCGGGACAGTGACGAGGGAAGGGAAAAGGGCGGGCGGGCGTGACGAGGGAAGGGAAGAGGGAAGCGTGACGAGGAAGGGAAGAGGGCGGGACGTGACGAGGGAAGGGAAGAGGGCAGGTCGTGACGAGGGAAGGGGAGAGGGCAGGGCGGGGCGTGACGAGGGAAGGGGAGAGGGCAGGTCGTGAAGAGGGAAGCGTGATGAGGAAGGGAAGAGGCGTGACGAGGGAAGGGAGAGGGCGGGGCGTGACGAGGGAAGGGAAGAGGGCGGGCGTGACGAGGGAAGGGAAGATTGCGGGGCGTGACGAGGGAAGGGAAAAGGGCGGGCGGGAAGAGGAAGGGAAGAGGGCGGGCGTGACGAGGGAAGGGAAGAGGGCGGGACGTGACGAGGGAAGAGGGCGGGACGTGACGAGGGAAGGGAAGAGGGCGGGGCGTGACGAGGGAAGGGAAGAGGGCGGGACG
>NC_134486.1:422557280-422572280 GCF_040206685.1 Ascaphus truei
GCTGGGCATGTAGCCAGACACCTTCCTACCCACCAATCAGGGGCTGGGCATGCAGCCAGCACCTTCCTACCCACCAATCAGGGGCTGGGCATGCAGCCAGCACCTTCCTACCCACCAATCAGGGCTGGGCATGTAGCCAGCACCTTCCTACCCACCAATCAGGGGCTGGGCATGCAGCCAGCACCTTCCTACCCACCAATCAGGGGCTGGGCATGCAGCCAACACCTTCCTACCCACCAATCAGGGGCTGGGCATGTAGCCAGCACCTTCCTACCCACCAATCAGGGGCTGGGCATGTAGCCAGCACCTTCCTACCCACCAATCAGGGGCTGGGCATGCAGCACAACACCTTCCTACCCACCAATCAGGGGCTGGGTATGTAGCCAGCACCTTCCTACCCACCAATCAGGGGCTGGGCATGTAGCCAGCACCTTCCTACCCACCAATCAGGGCCTGGGCATGCAGCAGCACCTTCCTACCCACCAATCAGGGGCTGGGCATGCAGCCAGCACCTTCCTACCCACCAATCAGGGGCTGGGTAAGTAGCCAGCACCTTCCTACCCACCCAATCAGGGGCCTGGGCATGTAGCCAACACCTTCCTACCCACCAATCAGGGCTGGGCATGCAGCCAGCACCTTCCTACCCACCAATCAGGGCCTGGGCATGTAGCAGCACCTTCCTACCCACCAATCAGGGGCTGGGCATGCAGCCAGCACCTTCCTACCCTACCAATCAGGGCTGGGCATGTAGCCAGCACCTTCCTACCCACCAATCAGGGGCTGGGCATGTAGCCAGCACCTTCCTACCCACCAATCAGGGGCCTGGGCATGCAGCCAGCACCTTCCTACCCACCAATCAGGGGCTGGGCATGCAGCCAGGCACCTTCCTACCCACCAATCAGGGCTGGGCATGAGCCAGCACCTTCTACCCACCAATCAGGGGCTGGGCATGTAGCCAGCACCTTCCTACCCACCAATCAGGGGCTGGGCATGCAGCCAGCACCTTCCTACCCACCAATCAGGGGCTGGGCATGTAGCCAGCACCTTCCTACCCACCAATCAGGGCCTGGGCATGCAGCCAGCACCTTCCTACCCACCAATCAGGGGCTGGGCATGCAGCCAGCACCTTCCTACCCACCAATCAGGGGCTGGGCATGTAGCCAGCACCTTCCTACCCACCAATCAGGGGCTGGGCATGTAGCCAGCACCTTCCTACCCACCAATCAGGGGCTGGGCATGTAGCCAGCACCTTCCTACCCACCAACAGGGGCTGGCATGCAGCCAGCACCTTCCTACCCACCAATCAGGGGCTGGGCATGTAGCCAGCACCTTCCTACCCACCAATCAGGGGCTGGGTATGCAGCCAGCACCTTCCTACCCACCAATCAGGGCTGGGCATGTAGCCAGCACCTTCCTACCCACCAATCAGGGGCTGGGCATGTAGCCAGCACCTTCCTACCCACCAATCAGGGGCTGGGCATGCAGCCAGCACCTTCCTACCCACCAATCAGGGGCTGGGCATGTAGCCAGCACCTTCCTACCCACCAATCAGGGGCTGGGCATGTAGCCAGCACCTTCCTACCCACCAATCAGGGGCTGGGCATGTAGCCAGCACCTTCCTACCCACCAATCAGGGCCTGGGCATGCAGCCAGCACCTTCCTACCCACCAATCAGGGGCTGGGCATGCAGCCAGCACCTTCCTACCCACCAATCAGGGGCTGGGTATGCAGCCAGCACCTTCCTACCCACCAATCAGGGGCTGGGCATGTAGCCAGCACCTTCCTACCCACCAATCAGGGGCTGGGCATGTAGCCAGCACCTTCCTACCCACCAATCAGGGGCTGGGCATGTAGCCAGCACCTTCCTACCCACCAATCAGGGGCTGGGCATGCAGCCAGCACCTTCCTACCCACCAATCAGGGGCTGGGCATGTAGCCAGCACCTTCCTACCCACCAATCAGGGGCTGGGTATGCAGCCAGCACCTTCCTACCCACCAATCAGGGGCTGGGCATGTAGCCAGCACCTTCCTACCCACCAATCAGGGGCTGGGCATGTAGCCAGCACCTTCCTACCCACCAATCAGGGGCTGGGCATGCAGCCAGCACCTTCCTACCCACCAATCAGGGCTGGGCATGTAGCCAGCACCTTCCTACCCACCAATCAGGGGCTGGGCATGTAGCCAGCACCTTCCTACCCACCAATCAGGGGCTGGGCATGTAGCCAGCACCTTCCTACCCACCAATCAGGGCCTGGGCATGCAGCCAGCACCTTCCTACCCACCAATCAGGGGCTGGGCATGCAGCCAGCACCTTCCTACCCACCAATCAGGGGCTGGGTATGCAGCCAGCACCTTCCTACCCACCAATCAGGGCCTGGGCATGCAGCCAGCACCTGGCCCTGAATGTTGCAATATGGTGGGTAGTGTATAACAAGGTGGGGAGTGAGATCCCTAGTCGGCTTCAGCTCGGCTTTGGCTGTTAGCTCTCATTCTTGGCCGAGAGGATGTGTGTGCGGTTTATATGTGTAGTTGTGGATACTTGTTTCCAATAAATACATTATATAAACTCTTGTGTTTCTGCCTGGCGAGTTGATCCCTGATTTCAGTCCTGGTCTCCCGTGACCGTGACCAGGGGGGAGAGGCCAGAGCGTCAGCGACACGCAGGGGGGAGAGGCCAGAGCGTCAGCGACACGCAGGGGGGAGAGGCCAGAGCGTCAGCGACACGCAGGGGGGAGAGGCCAGAGCGTCAGCGACACGCAGGGGGGAGAGGCCAGAGCGTCAGCGACACGCAGGGGGGAGAGGCCGAGCGTCAGCGACACGCAGGGGGGAGAGGCCAGAGCGTCAGCGACACGCAGGGGGGAGAGGCCAGAGCGTCAGCGACACGCAGGGGGGAGAGGCCAGAGCGTCAGCGACACGCAGGGGGGAGAGGCCAGAGCGTCAGCGACACGCAGGGGGGAGAGGCCGAGCGTCAGCGACACGCAGGGGGGAGAGGCCAGAGCGTCAGCGACACGCAGGGGGGAGAGGCCAGAGCGTCAGCGACACGCAGGGGGGAGAGGCCGAGCGTCAGCGACACGCAGGGGGGAGAGGCCAGAGCATCAGCGACACGCAGGGGGGAGAGGCCAGAGCGTCAGCGACACGCAGGGGGAGGGGCCAGAGCGTCAGCGACACGCAGGGGGGAGAGGCCGAGCGTCAGCGACACGCAGGGGGGAGGGGCCGAGCGTCAGCGACACGCAGGGGGGAGAGGCCGAGCGTCAGCGACACGCAGGGGGGAGAGGCCGAGCGTCAGCGACACGCAGGGGGGAGAGGCCGAGCGTCAGCGACACGCAGGGGGGAGAGGCCAGAGCGTCAGCGACACGCAGGGGGGAGAGGCCGAGCGTCAGCGACACGCAGGGGGGAGAGGCCAGAGCATCAGCGACACGCAGGGGGGAGAGGCCAGAGCGTCAGCGACACGCAGGGGGGAGGGGCCGAGCGTCAGCGACACGCAGGGGGGAGAGGCCGTGCGTCAGCGACACGCAGGGGGGAGGGGCCGAGCGTCAGCGACACGCAGGGGGGAGAGGCCGAGTGTCAGCGACACGCAGGGGGGAGAGGCCGAGCGTCAGCGACACGCAGGGGGGAGAGGCCGAGCGTCAGCGACACGCAGGGGGGAGAGGCCAGAGCGTCAGCGACACGCAGGGGGGGGGGGGGGCAGAGCGTGCCAGGGAAGCGGCAGAGCCAGTGTGGTGAGGGGTGGACACTGAGCATGGGTATGACTGGGCCCGTGCTGACCTCCCGTGTGCTCCCCCTCAGGACCAGCAGGAGGAATCTGCGAGGAAGAAGCAGAAGCAGAGAGAGCGAGAGATGGAGTTCAAGCGACAGCAGAGAGAGCTGGCACAGCAAGGGAAGAAACCATTCTACCTGAAGAGGGGTGAGTGACCTGCGGAGAGGGATGAAACCACTTACCCTAATGAGACTGATGCTACCCCCCTCCCCCCTGCGTGACGCTGACGCTCGGCCCCCTCCCCCCTGCGTGTCGCTGACGCTCGGCCCATCCCCCCTGCGTGTCGCTGACGCTCGGCCCCTCCCCCCTGCGTGATTCTGACGCTGGGCCCCTCCCCCCTGCGTGATGCTGACGCTGGGCCCCTCCCCCCTGCGTGTCGCTGATGCTCGGCCCCTCCCCCCTGCGTGTCGCTGACGCTCGCCCCCCCCCCTGCGTGTCGCTGACGCTCGCCCACCCCCCCTGCGTGTCGCTGACGCTCGGCCCCTCCCCCCCGCGTGTCGCTGACGCTCGGCCCCTCCCCCCCTGCGTGTCGCTGACGCCTCCCCCTGCGTGTCGCTGACGCTCGGCCCCCTGCGTGTCGCTGACGCTCGGCCCCTCCCCCCTGCGTGTCGCTGACGCCTCCCCCCTGCGTGTCGCTGACGCCTCCCTCCTGCGTGTCGCTGACGCTCGGCCCTCCCCTGCGTGTCGCTGACGCTCGGCCCCTGCGTGTCGCTGACGCTCGGCCCCTGCGTGTCGCTGACGCTCGGCCCCTCCCCCCTGCATGCCGCTGACGCCTCCCCCCTGCGTGTCGCTGACGCTCGGCCCCTCCCCCCCTGCGTGTTGCTGACGCTCGGCCCCTCCCCCCTGCGTGTCGCTGACGCTCGGCCCCTCCCCCCCTGCGTGTCGCTGACGCTCGTCCCCTCCCCCCTGCGTGCCGTTGACGCTCGTCCCCTCCCCCCCTGCGTGTCGCTGACGCTCGTCCCCTCCCCCCTGCGTGCCGTTGACGCTCGGCCCCTCCCCCCCTGCGTGTCGCTGACGCTCGGCCCCTCCTCCCCTGCGTGTCGCTGACGCTCGGCCCCCTGCGTGTCGCTGATGCTCGGCCCCTCCCCCCTGCGTGTCGCTGACGCTCGGCCCCTCCCCCCCTGCGTGTCGCTGACGCTCGGCCCCTCCCCCCCTGCGTGTCGCTGACGCTCGGCCCCCTGCGTGTCGCTGATGCTCGGCCCCTCCCCCCCCTGCGTGTCGTTGACGGCTCGGCCCCTCCCCCCCTGCGTGTCGTTGACGCTCGGCCCTCCCCCCTGCGTGTCGTTGACGCTCGGCCCCTCCCCCCCTGCGTGTCGTTGACGCTCGGCCCCTCCCCCCCTGCGTGTCGCTGACGCTCGCCCCTCCCCCCCTGCGTGTCGTAGACGCTCGGCCCCTCCCCCCCTGCGTGTCGCTGACGCTCGGCCCCTCCCCCCTGCGTGTCGCTGACGCTCGGCCCCTCCCCCCTGCGTGTCGCTGACGCTCGGCCCCTCCCCCTGCGTGTCGCTGACGCTCGGCCCTCCCCCCTGCGTGTCGCTGACGCTCGGCCCCTCCCCCCTGCGTGTCGCTGACGCTCGGCCCCTCGACGCTGACGCTCGGCCCCTCCCCCCCTGCGTGTCGTTGACGCTCGGCCCCTCCCCCCCTGCGTGCCGTTGACGCTCGGCCCTCCCCCCCTGCGTGTCGCTGACGCTCGGCCCCTCCCCCCTGCGTGTCGCTGACGCTCGGCCCCTCCCCCCTGCGTGTCGCTGACGCTCGGCCCCTCCCCCCTGCGTGTCGCTGACGCTCGGCCCCCTCCCCCCTGCGTGTCGCTGACGCTCGGCCCCTCCCCCCCTGCGTGTCGTTGACACTCGTCCCCTCCCCCCTGCGTGTAGTTGACACTCGTCCCCTCCCCCTGCATGCCGTTGAAGCTCGTCCCCTCCCCCGCGTGTCGTTGACGCTCGTCCCCTCCCCCCTGCGTGTCGCTGACGCTCGTCCCCTCCCCCCTGCGTGCCGTTGACGCTCGTCCCCTCCCCCGCGTGTCGTTGACGCTCGTCCCCTCCCCCCTGAGTGCCGTTGACGCTCGACCCCTCCCCCCTGCGTGTCGCTGACGCTCGGCCCCTCCCCCCTGCGTGTCGCTGACGCTCGCCCCTCCCCCCTGCGTGTCGCTGACGCTCGGCCCCTCCCCCCTGCGTGTCGCTGACGCTCGGCCCCTCCCCCCTGCGTGTCGCTGACGCTCGGCCCCCTCCCCCCCTGCGTGCCGTTGACGCTCGTCCCCTCCCCCCTGCGTGTCGCTGACGCTCGTCCCCTCCCCCCTGCGTGTCGCTGACGCTCGGCCCATCCCCCCCTGCGTGTCGTTGACGCTCGGCCCCTCCCCCCTGCGTGTCGCTGACGCTCGTCCCCTCCCCCCTGCGTGTCGCTGACGCTCGGCCCCTCCCCCCTGCGTGATGCTGACGCTGGGCCCCTCCCCCCTGCGTGTCGCTGATGCTCGGCCCCTCCCCCCTGCGTGTCGCTGACGCTCGCCCCCCCTGCGTGTCGCTGACGCTCGCCCCCCCCCCTGCGTGTCGCTGACGCTCGCCCCCCCCCCCTGCGTGTCGCTGACGCTCGGCCCCCTCCCCCCGCGTGTCGCTGACGCCTCCCCCTGCGTGTCGCTGACGCTCGGCCCCCTGCGTGTCGCTGACGCTCGGCCCCCTGCGTGTCGCTGACGCTCGGCCCCCTGCGTGTCGCTGACGCTCGGCCCCTGCGTGTCGCTGACGCCTCCCTCCTGCGTGTCGCTGACGCTCGGCCCCCTGCGTGTCGCTAACGCTCGGCCCCTCCCCTGCGTGTCGCTGACGGCCTCCCCCCTGCGTGTCGCTGACGCTCGGCCCCTCTCCCCTGCATGTCGCTGACGCCTCCCCCCTGCGTGTCGCTGACGCTCGTCCCCTCCCCCCCTGCGTGTCGTTGACGCTCGGCCCCTCCCCCCTGCGTGCCGTTGACGCTCGGCCCCTCCCCCCTGCGTGTCGCTGACGCTCGGCCCCTCCCCCCTGCGTGTCGCTGACGCTCGGCCCCTCCCCCCTGCGTGTCGCTGACGCTCGGCCCCTCCCCCTGCGTGTCGCTGACGCCTCCCCCCTGCGTGTCGCTGACGCTCGGCCCCTCTCCCCTGCATGTCGCTGACGCCTCCCCCTGCGTGTCGCTGACGCTCGTCCCCTCCCCCCTGCGTGTCGTTGACGCTCGGCCCCTCCCCCCCTGCGTGCCGTTGACGCTCGGCCCCTCCCCCCTGCGTGTCGCTGACGCTCGGCCCCTCCCCCCTGCGTGTCGCTGACGCTCGGGCCCCTCCCCCCTGCGTGTCGCTGACGCTCGGCCCCTCTCCCCTGCATGTCGCTGACGCCTCCCCCTGCGTGTCGCTGACGCTCGTCCCCTCCCCCCTGCGTGTCGTTGACGCTCGGCCCCTCCCCCCCTGCGTGCCGTTGACGCTCGGCCCCTCCCCCCTGCGTGTCGCTGACGCTCGGCCCCTCCCCCCTGCGTGTCGCTGACGCTCGGCCCCTCCCCCCTGCGTGTCGCTGACGCTCGGCCCCTCCCCCCTGCGTGTCGCTGACGCTCGGCCCCTCCCCCCTGCGTGTCGCTGACGCTCGGCCCCTCCCCCCTGCGTGTCGCTGACGCTCGGCCCCTCCCCCCTGCGTGTCGTTGACACTCGTCCCCTCCCCCCTGCGTGTAGTTGACACTCGTCCCCTCCCCCCTGCATGCCGTTGAAGCTCGTCCCTCCCCCGCGTGTCGTTGACGCTCGTCCCCTCCCCCCTGCGTGTCGCTGACGCTCGTCCCCTCCCCCCCTGCGTGCCGTTGACGCTCGTCCCCTCCCCCGCGTGTCGTTGACGCTCGTCCCCTCCCCCCTGAGTGCCGTTGACGCTCGACCCCTCCCCCCTGCGTGTCGCTGACGCTCGGCCCCTCCCCCCCTGCGTGTCGCTGACGCTCGGCCCCTCCCCCCCTGCGTGTCGCTGACGCTCGGCCCTCCCCCCTGCGTGTCGCTGACGCTCGGCCCCTCCCCCCCTGCGTGTCACTGACGCTCGGCCCCTCCCCCCTGCGTGCCGTTGACGCTCGGCCCCTCCCCCCTGCGTGTCGCTGACGCTCGTCCCCTCCCCCCTGCGTGTCGTTGACGCTCGGCCCCTCCCCCCTGCGTGTCGCTGACGCTCGTCCCCTCCCCCCTGCGTGTCGCTGACGCTCGCTCGGCCCCTCCCTCCTGCGTGATGCTGACGCTGGGCCCCTCCCCCCTGCGTGTCGCTGATGCTCGGCCCCTCCCCCCTGCGTGTCGCTGACGCTCGCCCCCCCCCCTGCGTGTCGCTGACGCTCGCCCCCCCCCCCTGCGTGTCGCTGACGCTCGGCCCCTCCCCCCCGCGTGTCGCTGACGCCTCCCCCCTGCGTGTCGCTGACGCTCGGCCCCCTGCGTGTCGCTGACGCTCGGCCCCCTGCGTGTCGCTGACGCTCGGCCCCTCCCCCCTGCGTGTCGCTGACGCCTCCCCCCTGCGTGTCGCTGACGCTCGGCCCCCTGCGTGTCGCTGACGCCTCCCCCCTGCGTGTCGCTGACGCCTCCCTCCTGCGTGTCGCTAACGCTCGGCCCCCCCCCTGCGTGTCGCTGACGCTCGGCCCCTCCCCCCCGCGTGTCGCTGACGCCTCCCCCCTGCGTGTCGCTGACGCTCGGCCCCCCTGCGTGTCGCTGACGCTCGGCCCCTGCGTGTCGCTGACGCCTCCCCCTGCGTGTCGCTGACGCCTCCCTCCTGCGTGTCGCTGACGCTCGGCCCCCTGCGTGTCGCTAACGCTCGGCCCCTCCCCTGCGTGTCGCTGACGCCTCCCTCCTGCGTGTCGCTGACGCTCGGCCCCCTGCGTGTCGCTAACGCTCGGCCCCTCCCCTGCGTGTCGCTGACGCCTCCCCCCTGCGTGTCGCTGACGCTCGGCCCCCTGCGTGTCGCTAACGCTCGGCCCTCCCCTGCATGTCGCTGACGACTCCCCCCTGCGTGTCGCTGACGCTCGTCCCCTCCCCCCCTGCGTGGCGCTGACGCTCGTCCCCTCCCCCCTGCGTGCCGTTGACGCTCGGCCCCTCCCCCCCTGCGTGTCGCTGACGCTCGGCCCCTCCTCCCCTGCGTGTCGCTGACGCTCGGCCCCCTGCGTGTCGCTGACGCTCGGCCCCTCCCCCTGCGTGTCGCTGACGCTCGGCCCCCTGCGTGTCGCTGATGCTCGCCCCCTCCCCCCTGCGTGTCGTTGACGCTCGGCCCCTCCCCCCTGCGTGTCGCTGACGCTCGGCCCCTCCCCCCCTGCGTCGCTGACGTTCGGCCCCCTGCGTGTCGTTGACGCTCGGCCCCTCCCCCCTGCGTGTCGCTGACGCTCGGCCCCTCCCCCCTGCGTGTCGCTGACGCTCGGCCTCTCCCCCCCTGCGTGTCGCTGACGCTCGGCCCCTCCCCCCCTGCGTGTCGATGACGCTCGGCCTCTCCCCCCCTGCGTGTCGCTGACGCTCGGCCCCTCCCCCCCTGCGTGTCGTTGACGCTCGGCCTCTCCCCCCCTGCGTGTCGCTGACGCTCGGCCCCTCCCCCCTGCGTGACGCTGACGCTCGGCCCCTCCCCCCCTGCGTGCCGCTGACGCTCGGCCCCTCCCCCCTGCGTGTCGTTGACGCTCGGCCCCTCCCCCCCTGCGTGCCGTTGACGCTCGTCCCCTCCCCCCTGCGTGTCGCTGACGCTCGTCCCCCTCCCCCCTGCGTGCCGTTGACGCTCGTCCCCTCCCCCCGCGTGTCGTTGACGCTCGTCCCCCTCCCCCCTGCGTGTCGCTGACGCTCGTCCCTCCCCCCCTGCGTGTCGCTGACGCTCGGCCTCTCCCCCTGCGTGTCGCTGACGCTCGTCCCCTCCCCCCCTGAGTGCCGTTGACGCTCGACCCCTCCCCCCTGCGTGTCGCTGACGCTCGGCCCCTCCCCCCCTGCGTGTCGCTGACGCTCGGCCCCTCCCCCCTGCGTGTCGCTGACGCTCGGCCCTCCCCCCTGCGTGTCGCTGACGCTCGGCCCCTCCCCCCCTGCGTGTCGCTGACCGCTCGGCCCCTCCCCCCCTGCGTGCCGTTGACGCTCGGCCCCTCCCCCCTGCGTGTCGCTGACGCTCGGCCCCTCCCCCCTGCGTGTCGCTGACGCTCGGCCCCTCCCCCCCTGCGTGTCGCTGACGCTCGGCCCCTGCGTGTCGCTGACGCTCGGCCCCTCCCCCCCTGCGTGCCGTTGACGCTCATCCCCTCCCCCCTGAGTGTCGCTGACGCTCGTCCCCTCCCCCCTGCGTGCCGTTGACGCTCGTCCCCTCCCCCCTGCGTGTCGCTGACGCTCGTCCCCTCCCCCCTGCGTGTCGCTGACGCTCGGCCCCCTGCGTGCCGTTGACGCTCGGCCCCTCCCCCCTGCGTGCCGCTGATGCTCGGTCCCTCCCCCCCTGCGTGTCGTTGACGCTAGGGCCCCCCCCTGCGTGTCACTGACGCTCGGCCCCTCCCCCCCTGCGTGTCGCTGACGCTCGGCCCCTCCCCCCCTGCGTGTCGCTGACGCTCGGCCCTCCCCCCCTGCGTGTCGCTGACGCTCGGCCCCTCCCCCTGCGTGTCGCTGACGCTCGGCCCCCTGCGTATCGTTAACGCTCGGCCCTCCCCCCTGCGTGTCGCTGACGCTCGGCCCCCTGCGTGTCGTTGACGCTCGCCCCCTCCCCCCTGCGTGTCGCTGACGCTCGGCCCCTCCCCCCTGCGTGTCGCTGACGCTCGGCCCCTCCCCCTGCGTGTCGCTGACGCTCGGCCCCCTGCTTGTCGTTGACGCTCGTCCCCTCCCCCCTGCGTGTCGTTGACGCTCGGCCCCTCCCCCCCTGCGTTTCGTTGACGCTCGGCCCCTCCCCCCCTGCGTGTCGCTGACGCTCGTCCCCTCCCCCCTGCGTGCCGTTGACGCTCGTCCCCTCCCCCCTGCGTGCCGTTGACGCAGGGCCCCTCCCCCCTGCGTGTCGTTGACGCTCGGCCCCTCCTCCCCTGCGTGTCGCTGACGCTCGGCCCCTCCACCCCTGCGTGTCGCTGACGCTCGGCCCCTCCCCCCTGCGTGTCGCTGACGCTCGGGCCCCCCTGCGTATCGTTAACGCTTGGCCCCTCCCCCTGCGTGTCGCTGACGCTCGAACCCCTCCCCCCCTGCGTGTCGCTGACGCTCGGCCCCTACCCTGCGTGTCGCTGACGCTCGGCCCCCTGCGTGTCGTTGACGCTCGGCCCCCTCCCCCCTGCGTGTCGCTGACGCTCGGCCCCTCCCCCCCTGCGTGTCGCTGACGCTCGGCCCCTCCCCCCTGCGTGCCGTTGACGCTCGTCCCCTCCCCCCTGCGTGTCGCTGACGCTCGGCCCTCCCCCCCTGCGTGCCGCTGACGCTCGGTCCCTCCCCCCCTGCGTGTCGTTTACGCTCGGCCCCTCCCCCCTGCGTGCCGTTGACGCTCGGCCCCTCCCCCCTGCGTGTCGCTGACGCTTGGCCCTCCCCCCTGCGTGTCGCTGACGCTCGGCCCCTCCCCCCTGCGTGTCGCTGACGCTCGTCCCCTCCCCCCCTGCGTGTCGCTGACGCTCGTCCCTCCCCCCTGCGTGTCGCTGACGCCTCCCCCCGCGTGTCGCTGACGCTCGGCCCCTCCCCCTGCGTGTCGCTGACGCTCGGCCCCTCCCCCTGCGTGACGCTGACGCTCGGCCCGTCCCCCTGCGTGTCGCTGACGCTCGGCCCCTCCCCCCTGCATGCCGCTGACGCTCGCCCCCTCCCCCTGCGTGTCGCTGACGCTCGGCCCCTCCCCCTGCGTGACGCTGACGCTCGGCCCGTCCCCCTGCGTGTCGCTGACGCTCGGCCCCTCCCCCTGCGTGCCGCTGACGCTCGGCCCCTCCCCCTGCGTGCCGCTGACGCTCGGCCCTCCCCCTGCGTGTCGCTGACGCTCGGCCCCCTGCGTGTCGCTGACGCTCGGCCCCTGCGTGTCGCTGACGCCTCCCCCCTGCGTGTCGCTGACGCCTCCCTCCTGCGTGTCGCTGACGCTCGGCCCCCTGCGTGTCGCTAACGCTAGGCCCCTCCCCTGCGTGTCGCTGACGCCTCCCCCCTGCGTGTCGCTGACGCCTCCCTCCTGCGTGTCGCTGACGCTCGGCCCCCTGCGTGTCGCTAACGCTCGGCCCCTCCCCTGCGTGTCGCTGACGCCTCCCCCCCTGCGTGTCGCTGACGCTCGGCCCCTCTCCCCTGCATGTCGCTGACGCCTCCCCCCTGCGTGTCGCTGACGCTCGTCCCCTCCCCCCCTGCGTGGCGCTGACGCTCGTCCCCTCCCCCCTGCGTGCCGTTGACGCTTGGCCCCTCCCCCCCTGCGTGTCGCTGACGCTCGGCCCCTCCTCCCCTGCGTGTCGCTGACGCTCGGCCCCCTGCGTGTCGCTGACGCTCGGCCCCTCCCCCCTGCGTGTCGCTGACGCTCGGCCCCCTGCGTGTCGCTGATGCTCGCCCCCTCCCCCCTGCGTGTCGTTGACGCTCGGCCCCTCCCCCCTGCGTGTCGCTGACGCTCGGCCCCTCCCCCCCTGCGTGTCGCTGACGTTCGGCCCCCTGCGTGTCGTTGACGCTCGGCCCCTCCCCCCCTGCGTGTCGCTGACGCTCGGCCCCTCCCCCCCTGCGTGTCGCTGACGCTCGGCCTCTCCCCCCCTGCGTGTCGCTGACGCTCGGCCCCTCCCCCCCTGCGTGTCGATGACGCTCGGCCTCTCCCCCCCTGCGTGTCGCTGACGCTCGGCCCCTCCCCCCCTGCGTGTCGTTGACGCTCGGCCTCTCCCCCCCTGCGTGTCGCTGACGCTCGGCCCCTCCCCCCCTGCGTGTCGTTGACGCTCGGCCCCTCCCCCCTGCGTGACGCTGACGCTCGGCCCCTCCCCCCCTGCGTGCCGCTGACGCTCGGCCCCTCCCCCCTGCGTGTCGTTGACGCTCGGCCCCTCCCCCCCTGCGTGCCGTTGACGCTCGTCCCCTCCCCCCTGCGTGTCGCTGACGCTCGTCCCCTCCCCCCTGCGTGCCGTTGACGCTCGTCCCCTCCCCCGCGTGTCGTTGACGCTCGTCCCCTCCCCCCCTGCGTGTCGCTGACGCTCGTCCCCTCCCCCCCTGCGTGTCGCTGACGCTCGGCCTCTCCCCCCTGCGTGTCGCTGACGCTCGTCCCCTCCCCCCTGAGTGCCGTTGACGCTCGACCCCTCCCCCCTGCGTGTCGCTGACGCTCGGCCCCTCCCCCCCTGCGTGTCGCTGACGCTCGGCCCCTCCCCCCCTGCGTGTCGCTGACGCTCGGCCCCTCCCCCCCTGCGTGTCGCTGACGCTCGGCCCCTCCCCCCTGCGTGTCGCTGACGCTCGGCCCCTCCCCCCCTGCGTGTCGCTGACGCTCGGCCCCTCCCCCCCTGCGTGCCGTTGACGCTCGGCCCCTCCCCCCTGCGTGTCGCTGACGCTCGGCCCCTCCCCCCTGCGTGTCGCTGACGCTCGGCCCCTCCCCCCCTGCGTGTCGCTGACGCTCGGCCCCCTGCGTGTCGCTGACGCTCGGCCCCTCCCCCCCTGCGTGCCGTTGACGCTCATCCCCTCCCCCCTGAGTGTCGCTGACGCTCGTCCCCTCCCCCCTGCGTGCCGTTGACGCTCGTCCCCTCCCCCCTGCGTGTCGCTGACGCTCGTCCCCTCCCCCCTGCGTGTCGCTGACGCTCGGCCCCCTGCGTGCCGTTGACGCTCGGCCCCTCCCCTCTGCGTGCCGCTGATGCTCGGTCCCTCCCCCCCTGCGTGTCGTTGACGCTAGGCCCCCCCCCCTGCGTGTCACTGACGCTCGGCCCCTCCCCCCCTGCGTGTCGCTGACGCTCGGCCCCTCCCCCCCTGCGTGTCGCTGACGCTCGGCCCCTCCCCCCCCTGCGTGTCGCTGACGCTCGGCCCCTCCCCCTGCGTGTCGCTGACGCTCGGCCCCCTGCGTATCGTTAACGCTCGGCCCCTCCCCCCTGCGTGTCGCTGACGCTCGGCCCCCTGCGTGTCGTTGACGCTCGCCCCCTCCCCCCTGCGTGTCGCTGACGCTCGGCCCCTCCCCCCCTGCGTGTCGCTGACGCTCGGCCCCTCCCCCTGCGTGTCGCTGACGCTCGGCCCCCTGCTTGTCGTTGACGCTCGGCCCCTCCCCCCTGCGTGTCGTTGACGCTCTTCCCCTCCCCCGCGTGTCGACGCTCGTCCCCTCCCCCCTGCGTGTCGTTGACGCTCGGCCCCTCCCCCCCTGCGTGTCGTTGACGCTCGTCCCCTCCCCCCCTGCGTGTCGCTGACGCTCGTCCCCTCCCCCCTGCGTGCCGTTGACGCTCGTCCCCTCCCCCCTGCGTGCCGTTGACGCAGGGCCCCTCCCCCCTGCGTGTCGTTGACGCTCGGCCCCTCCCCCCTGCGTGTCGCTGACGCTCGGCCCCTCCCCCCTGCGTGTCGCTGACGCTCGGCCCCCTGCGTATCGTTAACGCTTGGCCCCTCCCCCCTGCGTGTCGCTGACGCTCGACCCCTCCCCCCCTGCGTGTCGCTGACGCTCGGCCCCTACCCCTGCGTGTCGCTGACGCTCGGCCCCCTGCGTGTCGTTGACGCTCGGCCCCTCCCCCCTGCGTGTCGCTGACGCTCGGCCCCTCCCCCCCTGCGTGTCGCTGACGCTCGGCCCCTCCCCCCTGCGTGCCGTTGACGCTCGTCCCCTCCCCCCTGCGTGTCGCTGACGCTCGGCCCCTCCCCCCTGCGTGCCGCTGACGCTCGGTCCCTCCCCCCCTGCGTGTCGTTTACGCTCGGCCCCTCCCCCCTGCGTGCCGTTGACGCTCGGCCCCTCCCCCCTGCGTGTCGCTGACGCTTGGCCCCTCCCCCCTGCGTGTCGCTGACGCTCGGCCCCTCCCCCCTGCGTGTCGCTGACGCTCGTCCCCTCCCCCCCTGCGTGTCGCTGACGCTCGTCCCCTCCCCCCTGCGTGTCGCTGACGCCTCCCCCCGCGTGTCGCTGACGCTCGGCCCCTCCCCCTGCGTGTCGCTGACGCTCGGCCCCTCCCCCTGCGTGACGCTGACGCTCGGCCCGTCCCCCTGCGTGTCGCTGACGCTCGGCCCCTCCCCCCTGCATGCCGCTGACGCTCGGCCCCTCCCCCCTGCGTGTCGCTGACGCTCGGCCCCTCCCCCTGCGTGACGCTGACGCTCGGCCCGTCCCCCTGCGTGTCGCTGCCGCTCGGCCCCTCCCCCTGCGTGTCGCTGACGCTCGGCCCCTCCCCCTGCGTGACGCTGACGCTCGGCCCGTCCCCCTGCGTGTCGCTGACGCTCGGCC